>NC_052344.1:13278994-13425232 GCF_016432855.1 Salvelinus namaycush
GGTTTGGCCCAGTGTTGTCCAGGTTAGGGAGGGTTTGGCCCAGCGTTGTCCAGGTTAGGGAGGGTTTGGCCCAGCGTTGTCCGGGTTAGGGAGGGTTTGGCCCAGTGTTGTCCAGGTTAGGGAGGGTTTGGCCCAGCGTTGTCCAGGTTAGGGAGGGTTTGGCCCAGCGTTGTCCAGGTTAGGGAGGGTTTGGCCCAGCGTTGTCCGGGTTAGGGAGGGTTTGGCCCAGTGTTGTCCAGGTTAGGGAGGGTTTGGCCCAGCGTCATCCAGGTTAGGGAGGGTTTGGCCCAGCGTCGTCCGGGTTAGGGAGGGTTTGGCCCAGCGTTGTCCGGGTTAGGGAGGGTTTGGCCCAGTGTTGTCCAGGTTAGGGAGGGTTTGGCCCAGCGTCATCCAGGTTAGGGAGGGTTTGGCCCAGCGTCGTCCTGGTTAGGGAGGGTTTGGCCCAGCGTCGTCCAGGTTAGGGAGGGTTTGGCCCAGCGTCGTCCGGGTTAGGGAGGGTTTGGCCCAGCGTCGTCCGGGTTAGGGGGGGTTTGGCCCAGCATCGTCCAGGTTAGGGGAGGGTTTGGCCCAGCGTCATCCAGGTTAGGGGAGGGTTTGGCCCAGCGTCGTCCAGGTTAGGGAGGGTTTGGCCCATTATCGTCCAGGTTAGGGAGGGTTTGGCCCAGCGTTGTCCAGGTTAGGGGAGGGTTTGGCCCAGCGTTGTCCAGGTTAGGGGAGGGTTTGGCCCAGTGTCATCCAGGTTAGGGAGGGTTTGGCCCAGCGTCATCCAGGTTAGGGAGGGTTTGGCCCAGCGTCGTCCAGGTTAGGGAGGGTTTGACCCAGAGTCGTCCAGGTTAGGGAGGGTTTGGCCCAGCGTCGTCCAGGTTAGGGAGGGTTTGACCCAGAGTCGTCCAGGTTAGGGAGGGTTTGGCCCAGCATCGTCCAGGTTAAGGGAGGGTTTGGCCAGGGGGGCTTTACTTGGCTCATCGCGCTCTTGCGACTCCTTGTGGCGGGCCGGGCGCCTGCAGGCTGACCTCATCGTTAGTTGAACAGTGTTTCCTCCAACACGTTCGTGCGGCTGGCATCCGGGTTAATCGTGTGGGTGTTAAGAGGGGCGGTTTGGCGGTTCATGTTTCGGAGGACGTACGACTCAACCTTCGCCTCCCCAGCCCGTTGGGGAGTTACAGCGATGAGACAACATTGAAATTGGGGAGAAAAAGGGGGTAAAAATGATATAATATATATAATATAAATGGTTTCTTACACGCTAAGAATTCTTTATTACTCCATATTGGAGAGTATGAATGCCATTTAAGATTAGATCTCATATGCTTCTCTGTAGCTTTCCACACATTTACTGAGAATGCTATAATGGGTCCAAAAAATAATGCAAATTTTTTAGGAGTCAAGCCAGAAAATAATACATCTTGTCATTTAATTGGATAAACGATTGACTCTTCTACAGCACACCAAGGAACAGAAGCCTCTGGGTTCAATTGGTACTGTAGTATCTTTGTGTTAGCTACTATGCTGGGTTCATTCTGGTCTTTGGTACTGTAGTATATTTGTGTTAGCTACTGTACTGGGTTCATTCTGGTCTTTGGTACTGTAGTATCTTTGTGTTAGCTACTGTACTGGATTCATTCTGGTCTTTGGTACTGTAGTATCTTTGTGTTAGCTACTGTACTGGGTTCATTCTGGTCTTTGGTACTGTAGTATATTTGTGTTAGCTACTGTACCGGGTTCATTCTGGTCTTTGGTACTGTAGTGTCTTTGTGTTAGATACTGCACTGGGTTCATTCTGGTCTTTGGTACTGTAGTATCTTTGTGTTAGCTACTGTACTGGGTTCATTCTGGTCTTTGGTACTGTAGTATATTTGTGTTAGCTACTGTACTGGGTTCATTCTGGTCTTTGGTACTGTAGTATATTTGTGTTAGCTACTGTACTGGGTTCATTCTGGTCTTTGGTACTGTAGTATATTTGTGTTAGCTACTGTACTGGGTTCATTCTGGTCTTTGGTACTGTAGTATCTTTGTGTTAGCTACTGTACTGGATTCATTCTGGTCTTTGGTACTGTAGTATCTTTGTGTTAGCTACTGTACTGGGTTCATTCTGGTCTTTGGTACTGTAGTATCTTTGTGTTAGCTACTGTACTGGGTTCATTCTAGTCTTTGGTACTGTAGTATATTTGTGTTAGATACTGTACTGGGTTCATTCTGGTCTTTGGTACTGTAGTATATTTGTGTTAGCTACTGTACTGGATTCATTGTGGCTTTTTTTCTAATTTGCTTTCTCTCTCTGTTTTCATTCCCCTTTGGCCTGAGTCTCCTGATTCATTCTTCTGGGATGTGTGTGTGTGTGTGTGTGTGTGTGTGTGTGTGTGTGTGTGTGTGTGTGTGTGTGTGTGTGTGTGTGTGTGTGTGTGTGTGTGTGTGTGTGTGTGTGTGTGTGTGTGTGCTTGTATTTGAGGGAAAGAGATTGTAGAGTGGGAGTTGGATATGATCACATTTATATACCATGCAGGTGTGTGTGTGTGTGTGTGTGTGTGTGTGTGTGTGTGTGTGTGTGCGTGCGTGCGTGCGTGCGTGCGTGCGTGCGTGCGTGTGTGTGTGTGTGTGTATGTGCTTGTATTTGAGGGAAAGAGATTGTAGAGTGGGAGTTGGATATGATCACATTTATATACCATGCAGGTTTGTGTGTGTGTGTGTGTGTGTGCGTGCGTGCGTGCGTGCGTGCGTGCGTGCGTGCGTGCGTGCGTGCGTGCGTGCGTGTGTGTGTGTTTTATTTCTCTCCTATATCGATTTTTATTTTTCATTTTTTACAGCACTCCCCTGATACAGAGAGAATGAGAAAGGGAGAGGCGGAGAGAGAGAGAGAGAGAAAGAAAGAAAATTAGGGAGAGAGATAGATAGATAGATAGATAGATAGATAGATAGATAGATAGATAGATAGATAGATAGATAGATAGATAGATAGATAGATAGATAGAGAGAGAGAGAGAGAGAGAGAGAGAGAGAGAGAGAGAGAGAGAGAGAGAGAGAGATAGATAGATAGATAGAGAGATAGATAGAGAGATGCATTACGGAGTGTGTGTACGTGCTTTTGTGTGTGTGTGTGTGTGTGTGTGTGTGTGTGTGTGTGTGTGTGTGTGTGTGTATGTGCGCGCGCGCGTGTGTGTTTGTGTGAATGGGTGTGTGTGTGTGTGTGTGTGTGTGTGTGTGTGTGTGTGTGTGTGTGTGTGTGTGTGTGTGTGTGTGTGTGTGTGTGTGTGTGTGTGTGTGTGTGTGTGTGTGTGTGTGTGTGTGTGTGAGTGAGAAGCACTCTTGTGTAGCGTACACACCGGCGCTTTGACATCACATCTGAATAATAACAAGCCGGGGAGGCCATTTAAATCATAAAAGCCTCACTGTGGTATTGTTTGCCTCCAGGTGTCAGCGCGGCCGACCCTGTTCAAGTTAGACACAGCAACATTAAGTGCATTAAAGGAATATTAAATATTAACATTATCTGTGTGGATACAGGGTCTTTTTTTCTCTCTCTCCCACTGCTCTCTCTCGGTCTGTCTCTCTCTCTCCCACTGCTCTGTCTCTGTCTCTCTCTCTCCCACTGCTCTGCCTCTCTCTCTCTCTCCACTGCTCTCTCTCTCTCTCTCTCTCTCCACTGCTCTGTCTCTCTCTCTCTGAGAGTTTCTGTACAGCACTTTGAGATATCAGCTGATGTACGAAGGGCTATATAAATACATTTGATTTGATTTGATTTTTCTCTCTCTGTCTCTCTCTCTCTCTCTCTCTCTCTCCACTGCTCTGTCTCTGTCTCTCTCTCTCCCACTGCTCTCTCTCTGTCTCTCTGTCTCTCTCACTCTCTCAACTGCTCTGTCTCTCTCTCTCTCTCCACTACTCTGTCTCTCTCTCTCTCTCTCTCCACTGCTCTGTCTCTCTCTCTCTCTCTCCACTGCTCTGTCTCTCTCTCTCTCTCTCTCTCTCTCTCTCTCTCTCTCTCTCTCCCACTGCTGTCTGTCTGTCTGTCTGTCTGTCTGTCTGTCTGTCTGTCTGTCTGTCTGTCTGTCTGTCTGTCTGTCTGTCTGTCTGTCTGTCTGTCTGTCTGTCTGTCTGTCTGTCTGTCTGTCTGTCTGTCTGTCTGTCTGTCTTGTCTGTCTGTCTGTCTGTCTTGTCTGTCTCTCTCTCTCCCCCATCTCTCTCTCCCTTTCCACCTCTCTCATGGAAGAAGGGGATAAAACAAGGGCCATATAAAACGTGTGGAGGGCGTGGGCATGTTCTTATTTACTAGTGTGGCTCTCCAGCCGGCCCCTCTGTCTCAGAATTCAATCTCATCCTGTTGAGGGAAGCGTGGCAGTGTACTGTATCCTAGCAGGCACTGCTGAATACATTCAAACTGGAAAACACAGGGATCCCACTTGTCCTACGCTAGTTCTTTTATTTTTGACTGAGTGAAATCTCAAGTTTTGTCGCCGTCGGCCATAGCGGTGTCGTGTTCAGTTCAGTTTCCTGTATATAAACGCTGACGCACCGCTGACGCACCACGGACAGCTTTGTAACGCATTAATAAAGGAATCACCTTGACTCAATCACTCGTGTGTCATCATATAACAGGAGACCGGTGAGCGCATCCATTGTGGTGGGCATTCCAAGGTTTTGTGGGCGATGAAGAGAGGAAGAGCGGGAGGGAGGAAAAAGATGAGACAAACTGTTCTCTGTGCACTTTCCTCAGGTAATAGAGGAGCTAGTGTTGGAATCAAAAAAGATGACAGGTCACTCTGTACTCCACAGATACAGTCTCCCTGGCAACAGGTAAATGTTCCTGATTCGTGTGGGTCCTCCAGTGGCATGCTTGAAGAGAAAGAGTGGGAGAGAGATGGAGAAAGAGAGAGACAGAGAGGGAGAGACAAAGAGAGAGAGAAAGAAATCAAATCAAATCAAATGTATTTATATAGCCCTTCGTACATCAGCTGATATCTCAAAGTGCTGTACAGAAACCCAGCCTAAAACCCCAAACAGCAAGCAATGCAGGTGTAGAAGCACGGTGGCTAGGAAAAACTCCCTAGAAAGGCCAAAACCTAGGAAGAAACCTAGAGAGGAACCAGGCTATGAGGGGTGGCCAGTCCTCTTCTATCTGTGCTGGGTGGAGATTATAACAGAACATGGTCAAGATGTTCAAATGTTCATAAATGACCAGCATGGTCAAATAATAATAATCACAGTAGTTGTCGAGGGTGCAGCAAGTCAGCACCTCAGGAGTAAATGTCAGTTGGCTTTTCATAACCGATCATTAAGAGTATCTCTACCGCTCCTGCGGTCTCTATAGAGTTGAAAACAGCAGGTCTGGGACAGGTAGCCCGTCCGGTGAACAGGTCAGGGTTCCATAGCCGCAGGCAGAACAGTTGAAACTGGAGCAGCAGTTCATGCAGATCATGAAATAGAGAGACACACGAGAGGAAAAGAAAAACAGTCTGAAAACAAAAGAGAGAAAGAGAGGTACACCTACAGCTCTTCTCTTGGCAGTAGTACTGTAGACTACTTTATTACTGACCTCAACCCAGAGTCTCTCAGAGTGTTTACAGTTAGCCCACTGACACCCCTATCAGATCACAGCAAAATCACAGTCTACTTGAACAGAGCAATACTCTCTCTCTGTCTCTGTCTCTGTGTCTCTCTCTCTCCCACTGCTCTCTCTCTCTCTGTGTGTCTATCTCTCTCCACTGCTCTCTATCTCTCCCACTGCTCTCACTCTGTCGCTCTCTCTGCCACTGCTCACTCTGTCTCTGTCTCTCTCCACTGTTCTCTCTCTGTCTCTCTCTCTCCCACTGCTCTCTCTCTCTGTCTCTCTCTCTCCCACTGCTCTCTCTCTCTCCACTGCCTTTTCTAAGCCTCTCTGTTTCTCTCTCTCCCACTGATCTCTCTCCGTCTCTCTCTCTCTCCCACTGCTCTCTCTCTCTCTGTCTCTCTCTCTCTCCACTGCTCTCTCTCCGTCTCTCTCTCTCCCACTGCTCTCTCTCTGTCTCTCTCTCTCCCACTGCTCTCACTCTGTCTCTCTCTCTCTCCCACTGCTCTCACTGTATCTCTCTCTCCCACTGCTCTCACTCTGTCTCTCTCTCTCCCACTGCTCTCTCTCTGTCTTTCTCTCTCTCCCACTGCTCTCACTCTGTCTCTCTCTCTCTGTCCTACTGTCTCTTATATTTCTCTCTCTCTCTCCCACTGCTCTCTCTCTCCCACTGCTCTTTCTGTCTCTCTCTCTCTCCCACTGCTCTCACTCTGTCTCTCTCTCTCCCACTGCTCTCACTCTGTCTCTCTCTCCCACTGCTCTCTCTCTCCCACTGCTCTTTCTGTCTCTCTCTCTCTCCCACTGCTCTCACTCTGTCTCTCTCTCTCCCACTGCTCTCTCTCTGTCTCTATCTCTCTGTCCTACTGACTCTTCTATTTCTCTCTCTCTCTCCCACTGCTCTCTCTCTCTCCCACTGCTCTCTCTCTCTGTGTGTCTCTCTCTCTCCCACTGCTCTCACGCTGTCTTTCACGCTCCCACAACTCTCTGTCTCTCTCTCTCCCACTGCTCCCTCTCTGTCTCTGTCTCTCTGTCCTTCTGTCTCTCTTCTATTTCTCTCTCGTCTTTCATGTTTTTACTTCTCTCGCTCTCTCTCGCTCTCGCTCTCTCTCTCTCAACTATTAAAGACTACCAGAACCCACTGGATTCTCGAAATTACATTGAATGAACTACAGGACAAAATACAAACCCTCCAACCCAAAAAGGCATGTGGTATTTAAATTATAAAATATACAGACCACAAATTCCAATTGGCTATACTTAAACTCTTTAACATAATCCTTAGCTCTGGCATCTTCCCCAATATTTGGAACCAAGAGCTGATCACCCCAATCCACAAAAGTGGAGACAAATTTGACGCCAATAACTGCCATGGGATATGGAAACCAGTAACATACTGTACATAATGCCCAACCAGTAACATACTGTCACGATCGTCGTATGGTGAAAGAGAGGAGGACCAAGGCGCAGCGTGATAACAATACATCTTCTTTTATTGAAGACCAAAACGAAACGAAGGACACTATACAAACATAACAAAACAACAAACGTGAAGCTATATAAACAATAAGTGCAGACACAGGCAACTTAGACGTAGACAATCACCCACGAACTACCTAATGAATATGGCTGCCTAAATATGGTTCCCAATCAGAGACAACGATAGACAGCTGTCTCTAATTGAGAACCAATCTAGGCAACCATAGACATACATACACCTAGACTGAACACTGCCCCATAAACATACAAAAAACCCTAGACAATACAAAACACATACATCCCCCATGTCACACCCTGACCTAACTAAAATAATAAAGAAAACAAAGATAACTAAGGCCAGGGTGTGATACATACATAATACCCAACCAGTAACATACATAATACCCAACCAGTAACATACATAATACCCAACCACAATAACATACATAATACCCAACCAGTAACATACATAATACCCAACCAGTATCATACATAATACCCAACCAGTATGCATGTATACCTCTAATGATGTATGTGATTATGATGTTACGTTATCTAATTGTGTGTCTGCTAGTGTATAATGTTCTAAACACCTTTTCGGTACACTCTCCTCACCATATACTGGTTCACTTTGCCCTTCTAATCATTTTCTTATTTTGGTTCCTTCCATCTGCCTCCCTCTTACACACACTTACCCACACCCACTATTATTGTTGTCTTGCTAAAGCTACTTTTTATAATTCTAAACTACTCCTTCCCCCTTCTTTCTCCCTCCTACACCCCATATCATAGCTTGTATCATTGCTTCAATCCCAGCATGCTTTGCAGGGAGGTGTGTTACCCCTGTTGTTATCGTTCCGTTGCAACAGCACCGAGAAGCAGCCGTATGGCAGTTGATTGACGGGCCAGCGGTATCGCAGAGACATGTTGTAAAGAGCCCAGTGACAGGTGACTTCTGTGAACCCCGGCTCCCACACCCAGACCCTCTGAGCAGAGAGACAGGGGACGTGACGAGAGAAACCCCACAGATGAAAACACACACATAGACACACACACACACACACACACACACACACACACACACACACACACACACACACACACACACACACACACACACACACACACACACACACACACACACACACACAGACTCCCTCGTCAGTGCTACCCCAAGGCTCATTTCACCTCTCTCTCATGCTAAATGACAGTGGCTGATTTTGCAGACAGCGGGAGGTAAGAGTGCAAATGTTCCTGGAGGAATGTCACAGACTTGTTCAATGGAATACTTCTTCTCTGTCTCTCTGTCAGTGTCAAGGCAGACATGACAAGACAGTCTTCTCTGTCTCTCTGTCAGTGTCAAGGCAGACCTGACAAGACAGTCTTGATGTTTTCTTGGTAGACCCAAGAATCCATTTTGAGCAGTTTCTTGCCATCCCAAGAAAATGTACAGGCTTTTTATACATCTTTATACATCTTTGGTATACTTGGTTTTATTTTTCCACATTTCCACAGCCTTATTCTAAAATGGATTAAATATGTTTTCCTCCTCAATCTACACACAATACCCCATAAAGATTAAGCAAAAACAGGTTTTTAGAAATGTGTGTGAATTTAATACAAATAAAAGCAGTATTCAGACCCTTTGCTATGAGACTCGAAATTGATCTCAGGTGCATCCTGTTTCCATTGATCATCCTTGTGTTTCTACAACTTGATTGGAGTCCACCTGTGGAAAATTCAATCAATTGGACATGATTTGGAAAGGCACACGCCTGTCTATATAAGGTCCCACAATTGACTGTGCATGTCAGAGCAAAAACCAGGAATTGGAAGAGCTCCGAGACAGGATTGTATCGAGGCACAGATCTGGGGAAGGGTATCAAATAATGTCTGCAGCATTGAAGGTCCCCAAGAACACAGTGGCCTCCATCATCCTTAAATGGAAGACATTTGGAACCACCAAGACTCAGGGTGGTGACCAAGAACCCGATGGTCACTTTGACAGAGCTCCAGAGTTCCTCAGTGGAGATGGTAGACACTTCCAGAAAGACAACCATCTCTACCACACTCCACCAATCCGGCCTTTATGGTAGAGTGGCCAGACGAAAGCGACTCCTCAGTAAAAGACACATGACAGACAGCCCACTTGGAATTTGTCAAAAGGCACCTAAAGACTCTCAGACCATGAGAGTCTCTGGTCTGATGAAACCAAGATTCAACTCTTTGGCCTGAATGCCAAGCGTCACGTCTGGAGGACATCTGGCACCATCCCTACGGTAAAGCATTGTGGTGGCAGCATCATGCTGTGGGGGTGTTTTTCAGCTGCAGGGACTGGGAGACTAGTCAGGAGGAATGGAGCAAAGTTTTATTTTATTTATTTTTCACCTTTATTTAACCAGGTAGGCAAGTTGAGAACAAGTTCTCATTTACAATTGCGACCTGGCCAAGATAAAGCAAAGCAGTTCGACACATACAACAACACAGAGTTACACATGGAGTAAAACAAACATACAGTCAATAATACAGTAGAAAAATAAGTCTATATACAATGTGAGCAAATGAGGTGAGATAAGGGAGGTAAAGGCAATAAATAGGCCATGGTGGCGAAGTAAATACAATATAGCAAGTAAAACACTGGAATGGTAGATTTGCAGTGGAAGAATGTGCAAAGTAGAGATAGAAATAATAGGGTGCAAAGGAGCAAAATAAATACAGTAGGGGGAGAGATAGTTGTTTGGGCTAAATTATAGATGGGCTATGTACAGGTGCAGTAATCTGTGAGCTGCTCTGACAGCTGGTGCTTAAAGCTAGTGAGGGAGATAAGTGTTTCCAGTTCCAGAGATTTTTGTAGTTCATTCCAGTCATTGGCAACAGAGAACTGGAAGGAGAGGCGGCCAAAGGAAGAATTGGTTTTGGGGGTGACCAGAGAGATATACCTGCTGGAGCGCGTGCTACAGGTGGGTGCTGCTATGGTGACCAGCGAGCTGAGATAAGGGGGGACTTTACTTAGCAGGGTCTTGTAGATGACCTGGAGCCAGTGGGTTTGGTGACGAGTATGAAGCGAGGGCCAGCCAACGAGAGCGTACAGGTCGCAGTGGTGGGTAGTATATGGGGCTTTGGTGACAAAACGGATGGCACTGTGATAGACTGCATCCAATATATTGAGTAGGGTATTGGAGGCTATTTTGTAAATGACATCGCCGAAGTCGAGGATCGGTAGGATGGTCAGTTTTACAAGGGTATGTTTGGCAGCATGAGTGAAGGATGCTTTGTTGCGAAATAGGAAGCCAATTTTAGATTTAACTTTGGATTGGAGATGTTTGATGTGAGTCTGGAAGGAGAGTTTATATTCTAACCAGACACCAAGGTATTTGTAGTTGTCCACATATTCTATGTCAGAACCGTCCAGAGTAGTGATGTTGGACAGGCGGGCAGGTGCAGGCAGCAATCGGTTGAAGAGCATGCATTTAGTTTTACTTCTATTTAAGAGCAATTGGAGGCCACGGAAGGAGAGTTGTATGGCATTGAAGCTCGTCTGGAGGGTTGTTAACAGTGTCCAAAGAAGGGCCAGAAGTATACAGAATAGTGTCGTCTGAGTAGAGGTGGATCAGAGACTCACCAGCAGCAAGAGCGACATCATTGATGTATACAAAGAAGAGAGTCGGTCCAAAAATTGAACCCTGTGGCACCCCCATAGAGACTGCCAGAGGCCCGGACAACAGGCCCTCCGATTTGACACATTGAACTCTATCAGAGAAGTAGTTGGTGAACCAGGCGAGGCAATCATTTGAGAAACCAAAGCTATCGAGTCTGCCGATGAGGATGTGGTGATTGACAGAGTCGAAAGCCTTGGCCAGGTCAATGAATACGGCTGCACAGTATTGTTTCTTATCGATGGTGGTTAGGATATCGTTTAGGACCTTGAGCGTGGCTGAGGTGGACCCATGACCAGCTCTGAAACCAGATTGCATAGCGGAGAAGGTATGGTGGGATTCGAAATGGTCGGTAATCTGTTTGTTGACTTGTCTTTCGAAGACCTTAGAAAGGCAGGGTAGGATAGATATAGGTCTGTAGCAGTTTGGGTCAACATTGTCCCCCCCTTTGAAGAGGGGGATGACCGCAGCTGCTTTCCAATCTTTGGGAATCTCAGATGACACGAAAGAGAGGTTGAACAGGCTAGTAATAGGGGTTGCAACAATTTCGGCAGATCATTTTAGAAAGAAAGGGTCCAGATTGTCTAGCCCGGCTGATTTGTAGGGGTCCAGATTTTGCAGCTCTTTCAGAACATCAGCTGACTGGATATGGGAGAAGGAGAAATGGGGAAGGCTTGGGCGAGTTGCTGTGGGGGGTGCAGTGCTGTTGACCGGGGTAGGGGTAGCCAGGTGGAAAGCATGGCCAGCCGTTGAAAAATGCTTATTGAAATTCTATATAGTGGATTTATCGGTGGTGACAGTGTTTCCTGTCCTCAGTGCTGTGGGCAGCTGGGAGGAGGTGTTCTTATTCTCCATGGACTTTACAGTGTCCCAGAACTTTTTTGAGTTTGTGTTGCAGGAAGCAAATTTCTGCTTGAAAAAGCTAGCCTTGGCTTTTCTAACTGCCTGTGTATATTGGTTTCTAGCTTCCCTGAAAAGTTGCATATCACGGGGGCTGTTCGATGCTAAGGCAGAATGCCATAGGTTGTTTTTGTCTTGGTTAAGGGCAGTCAGGTCTGGAGAGAACCAAGGGCTATATCTGTTCCTTGTTCTAAATTTCTTGAATGGGGCATGCTTATTTAAGATGGTGAGGAAGGAATTTAAAAAAAATAACCAGGCATCCTCTACTGACGGGATGTGATCAATATCCTTCCAGGATACCCCGGCCAGGTCGAATAGAAAGGCTTGCTCGCTGAAGTGTTTCAGGGAGCGTTTGACAGTGATGAGTGGAGGTCGTTTGACCGCTGATCCATTACGGATGCAGGCAATGAGGCAGTGATCACTGAGGTCTTGGTTGAAAACAGCAGAGGTGTATTTAGAGGGCAAGTTGGTTAGGATGATATCTATGAGGGTGCCCGTGTTTATGGCTTTGGGGTGGTACCTGGTAGGTTCATTGATAATTTGTGTGAGATTGAGGGCATCAAGCTTAGATTGTAGGATGGCTGGGGTGTTAAGCATGTTCCAGTTTAGGTCGCCTAGCAGCACGAGCTCTGAAGATAGATGGGGGGCAATCAGTTCACATATGGTGTCCAGAGCACAGCTGGCGGCAGAGGGTGGTCTATAGCAGGCGGCAACGGTGAGAGACTTGTTTTTAGAGAGGTGGATTTTTAAAAGTAGAAGTTCAAATTGCTTGGGTACAGACCTGGATAGTAGGACAGAACTCTAAAGGCTATCATTGCAGTAGATTGCAACACCGCCCCCTTTGGCCTTCTATCTTGTCTGAAAATGTTGTAGTTAGGAATGGAGATTTCAGAATTTTTGGTGGTCTTTCTAAGCCAGGATTCAGACACGGCTAGAACATCCGGGTTGGCAGAGTGTGCTAAAGCAGTGAATAAAACAAACTTAGGGAGGAGGCTTCTAATGTTAACATGCATGAAACCAAGGCTATTACGGTTACAAAAGTCATCAAAAGAGAGCGCCTGGGGAATAGGAGTGGAGCTAGGCACTGCAGGGCCTGGATTCACCTCTACATCACCAGAGGAACAGAGGAGGAGTAGGATAAGGGTACGGTGAAAAGCTATGAGAATTGGTTGTCGAGAACTTTCGGAACAGAGTAAAAGGAGGTTTCTGGGGGCGATAAAATAGCTTCAAGGTATAATGTACAGACAAAGGTATGTTAGGATGTGAATACAGTGGAGGTAAACCTAGGTATTGAGTGATGATGAGAGAGATATTGACTCTAGAAACATAATTTAAACCAGGTGATGTCATCGCATGTGTGGGTGGTGGAACTGAAAGGTTGGATAAGGTATAATGAGCAGGGCTAGAGGCTCTACACTAACCAGAACAGCAATGGACAAGGAATATTGACATTAAGGAGAGGCATGCTTAGTGGAGTGATCATAAGGGTCCAGTGAGTAGTGAGGTGGTTGGGGTAACGGTGATTCAGACAGCTAGCCGGGCCATCGGTAGCAAGCTAGCATAGGATGGAGGTCTGTTTTTAGCCACCTCGTGCGTTTCCGACGGTAGATTAGCAAAATAGATTTAGTTATAGTGACCCAAGACAAATTGTCCGATAGACCTATTCAGATAGCAGCCGATAAGACAGCTAACGATTAGCGGGCCGCAGATGGGCGTTCAGGTAACGTCGCGACGGAGGGGCCAGTTGGATAACTCCCTCGGGCAGATAACGTCGGTAGTCCAGTCGTGAAGGCCCGGTGGGGCTCCGCATCGGCAGTAAAACGGGTCCGGATAGGTGATTGTAGCCCAGGAGTGGCTGATGGAACTCTTCAGCTGGCTAGCTCCGGAATAATTGATGTTTGCTCCGGGATCAACGTAAGCCAATAGTCACACTGATAGCAGCTAGCTAGCTGCGAGATCCAGGTGTAAATGTCCAGAGCTTGCGGTTGAAATCCGGGGATATGGAGAGAAAAATAGGTCCGGTATGTTCTGGTCTGAGTCGCGTTGTACAAAACTGGCGATAGCTTTTCGAGCTAAGGGATAGCTGATGACCACAAACCGTGGTTAGCTGAATACTAACGTTAGCCAGTAAACTGGCTAGCTTCTGGCTAGCTTCTGGTTGGCTTCTGGCTAGCTTCTGGCTAGCTTCTATTGTGGATTTCAGATTTGAGGTAAATAATACTTTTTTTTAAATTGGTGAGGCGGGTTGCAGGAGAGTGTTTTGAAGTTGAGTACAGAGAGATCCTTGATGAAAACCTGCTCCAGAGTGCTCAAGACTTCAGACTGGAGCAAAGGTTCACCTTCCAACAGGACAATGACCCTTAGGACACAGCCAAGACAATGCAGGAGTGGCTTCAGGACAAGTCTCTGAAAATCCTTGAGTAGACCAGCCAGAGCCCAGACTTCAACCTGATCGAACATCTCTGGAGAGACCTGAAAATAGCTGTGCAGCAACGCTCCCCATCCAACCTGACAGAGCTGGAGAGGATCTACAGAGAAGAATGGGAAAACTCCCCAAATACAGATGTGCCAAACTTGTAGTGTCATACCCAAGAAGACTCGAGGCTGTAATCGCTGCCAAATGTGCTTCAACAAAGTACTGAGTAAAGGGTCTGAATTCTTATGTAAATTTGATGTTTCAGTTTTGCATTTTTAATACATTTGAAAAAAGTTCTAAAAACCTGTTTTTGAATTGCCATTACGGGGTATTGTGTGTAGATTGATGAGGGGGGAAACGATTGAATCAATATTAGAATAAGGCTGTAACGTAACAAAATGTGGACAAAGTCAAAGGGTCTGAATACTTTCTGAATGCAAGTTCTAGCTCATTTACTTGCTTTTGGAAACTCAATGCTTCATATGTAGGTCTGTCCTTGGTCTACTAGTCTTTAGGAGCGACTTTTCTTGCTGTGGTAACATACTGCTTTATTCATATCCAACATATTATTCAGGAGATGTTTCAAACTGGTTGTAACTGGGTAACTGAGAAAAGTATCACCTTTCCCCAGTTATGGCTAAATGCTAATCCTAGCCTCCCTCTCTCTCTCTGCCTTTGATTCAGATATACTGTTGAGTGCTGAGAGGAGCTGATGACATTAGCCTACAGTAGCAGTTTCCCCAAAGCCTAACTGCCTATCGGGCTCCTGTAATTAGTCTATGGTAATATTCCTGCGATTAACTTCACCTCGTTTTAGCGATCATGTTTTAATGATGAGAGAGAGCGAGTCAGTGCATCTGAAGCCTACAGGGATGCATGCATGACACGACCCGGCGCCTCAGCCTCTTCATTAACAGCACTGAAGGACACGGGGGTCAATCACACACACACACACACACTCCAGACAACTTGGGTCACCTTTTGTTTACTTCCCAAGGGCACAGAGGAAAGAAAATGAGGAAAGGAAATGCGTCATGGAAGAATACACTTGTTTTTCTAATTTTATGTAACCCTCCAAGTCTAGTTAAAGGTGGTAGGAAAGCTTGAGTGGGGATGGACTTTTTTGCGTTGAAATGGCAGTAAAATATATATTTATATATTTTTCTCTTAAAAGGTAAATCATTGTCATTTACAGTGATTTACAGTTAGAATTGTTGCATATAGCAGGTTTTCCAAACTCGGTCCTGTTTTTGCCCTAACACTACAGAGCTGATTCAAGTAACCAACTCATCATCAAGCTGTGACTTTTTGAATCAGCTATGTAGTGCTAGGGCAAAAACCAAAACATGCACCCAGGGGGGACCCCAGGACCCAGTTTGAGAAACCCTGACAAAAGCACTTTCATGTCCTTTTAAATCCTTCCTTGGCATCAGACCTCTATTTACTTCTAATTTTCTCTGAACGCCACTCAGATTCTCTTCATGTATTTTAGCAGGGAGTCCCACTGAGACCAAGGTCTCCTTGGCATGGAAGACGTCTCTGTAATACTCTACTGCAGGGGTAGGCAACCGTGTTCCTGGATTGCCGCAGGTACAGCAGGATTTTGTACCAACTAGACACCCCACGTGACCAACTGAGCTAATTGGTCAGTTCAGTGATTGCCTAAATTCAACACACCTGGTCTTCCAGGTGGGCTAAATCCAACACAGGAAGTGCCTGCGGCCCTCCAGGACCAGGGTTGCCTTCCCCTGCTCTACACAGTGTAGCAGTTATAAGCCTAGTGGAGGAGGGCCAGCAGTGTATCCACAACAAGAGCTGCTGAGTGGCCATAGAGCAGCAATAGTGAAGTGTCTTGTCTGACAGTGGGGCATTTGTACATCAAGGACATGGCTCACTGACAGCTCCATTAGTGGCTGTCATAGGGCCAGGGGGACTGCACGGGGGCCTCTGATCAATCTGATCTACTTGGCACCTTGGCCCTTGGCCCCCATGTACCTCTACCCTCCTCAGCAATAGTATAGACACTAGCAGGTGTGTTGGCGAGAGGTATTGATGGTCTAGGAAGGAGAAGGACATGTGTGTTTCTCCAGGAGGGATTAGGGTTTCTATTGTAATGCACACACATGCATGCATCATTGTATATATCATGTATCATGTTTAGATACACGAACACACACACACGCACACACTAACACACTGATACACACACTTGGAAGAATGCTCTTTTCCATAATTTGATGGAAAGCCACTCAGAATACAGATGAATTGTAGAGAAGCAGAATAAGTCTAAAGGCAGGGATTTGTTCCGGCTTAAATCAGAATTACTAAATCATTCCTCCAATCCCTGAGCAATACAGAACCACCTGAGGATGCCATGGTTTCAATCCCGGCTTTTTGACCATATCTCACCCATATCATCAGGTGTTGTCTTCATGACAGGGGTCAGAGGCCGTAGGTCAAAGGTCGAAACGTTTGTCAATTGTCACCTGTGTCCCTCTCTTGTGTCCCACCTGTCACGGGACCCTGTGGTTGTGTGGCATGTCTGTGACACGTCTGGCCCAGGCATGGTGACTCTGTCCATGTAGTTGTGACTGGAGGAACACGTCAGCTATTCAATCAGTCAGACTGTCACAGGCTTGCGTCCCAACCGGCACCCTGTTCCCTTTATAGTGCACTACTTTGCTGGGTTAAGAAATAGTGCACTATATAGGGAATAGGGTTCCATTTGGGACGCAATCAGGGATAACAGAGTCTTTTGTCTTGGCTTCAGTAAATGTCCCCCTTTGACACACAGGACTGATCAATAACCATTGTTTTCTGAGGGGTTTTAGAAAAACGTTTGTGGCCTTTTACTGTACTGATTATCGAGTGTTGCCGGGAGTGACAAAGGACACATAGAAATAGATGTCATGGTTGTTCTGGAAAATCCTTTGTTGCTTTGCTGGTGTTTGAGGGTGGGGAGGGTGGTGGTGGGAGTGTGCCTGCATGTGGGTACATCAGAGGAGGCTGGTGGGAGGAGCTATGGGAGGACGGGCTCATTGTAAAGACTGGAATGGACTTATTGGAATGGTATCAAACACCGCAAACATATGGAAACCACGTGTTTGACTCCGTTCCATCTATTCCATTCCAGTCATTACAATGAGTGTATAGCTCTTCCCACCAGCCTCCACTGGTGTACATGTGAAACTACATACTTGTGTGCGCATTGGCACATTTCTGTGTATGAACATTTGTGCATGTATGCCTGCATATACACCTATGTCTTTGCATTCACCTTCACATGTGTATCTACAATATGTGTATCCATGTACACCTCCATCCATGTTCACATATCCTCGGTTTCTTCACTGGTTTCTCCAGCCCCCTTAAATGATGGATGAACCTGGCAATGTGGAACGATTACGCAACCATGTACCCCACCTGTACCCCACTGGCTTCATTATTCCGTGTTAGGATCATTTGGCCGTTAGTGTCGCCCGGGCACCGCATGACAGCCAACATTAATATTGAGCAGTCTCTTTCAGAAGAGGAGACATAGCGGTAGAGAGAGGAAACAGAAGCCAACGGTTGTCCGCCTCGGACAGAACTGACACATAGAGGACAGGTCGGCCATCTGTTTTCAAGCGTCAGTGAATTGCATTTTGGGTCGGCTAATAGTTTTCAGGTTTTTTGTCTTTCCCCCGGAGCAAACAGTATGTTTTTTCATTTATTCATATTGTTGGCCCGTGCGCATATGCCAAAAGTGCATCCTATTACCTATTTACCATGCAGAGAAAGGCCTTAAAGGCGTTTTGTTGTGAACAGCACGGATGAGATTAGTATTTTGTCCTTAAAGTAACAGGTGTTAATAAGGGTATTATTCAATCAAAACTGAAAAGCAGGTTTCCGGGGTGGAGTCAAAATAGCATTTTGGTCTAGTCTTGTGCTGTGATTGGATCTCCAGGTCTAGTCTTTTGCTGTGATTGGATCTCCAGGTCTAGTCTTGTGCTGTGATTGGATCTCCAGGTATAGTCTTGTGCTGTGATTGGATCTCCAGGTATAGTCTTGTGCTGTGATTGGACCTCCAGGTCTAGTCCTGTGCTGTGATTGGACCTCCAGGTCTAGTCCTGTGCTGTGATTGGATCTCCAGGTCTAGTCCTGTGCTGTGATTGGACCTCCAGGTCTAGTCCTGTGCTGTGATTGGATCTCCAGGTCTAGTCCTGTGCTGTGATTGGATCTCCAGGTCTAGTCCTGTGCTGTGATTGGACCTTCAGGTCTAGTCCTGTGCTGTGGTTTGGACTACCTTTGATTACATCCCCAGCTAGCAGCCCTTATTGCGTTTGCGTCTCTCTCCCCTGCCGCCCTGCGACACGTAATCACAGCGAATTAGCATGTGTTAGGGTAGCGCTTAGCGGCCGCTCCGTGGAGTCTCACCCCTGTGTGTCTGCTGTCATGTAATCCCATTTGTTGTCTTGGTCTGGCCTCTATCAGGGCCGCTGGATTCAAATCAGATGGTTACTTTAAAGGCCTGTTGGGTTCCCCTCTAACAACATTCAATTACTCTATCCAAACACACTGATTAGATTGGGCTGCATGTCTCCTTCTCAACTCACATTTCCCAAGTAAGTGTGTGTGTGTGTGTGTGTCTATAATAACAATTTGGTGGATGCTTATATTTGTCTTGTTTGTGTGTATGTGTGTGTGTTTTCATGCATCCATGCTTGTGTTCAGGTTTTTGTCTACATAATTGAATGTGGTAGACATGGTTCTCCCTGTAAATATTTAGCCCAGACATTGTGGGACATTGTGAGTCCAATTCAATCTGGATCTGATGTGCAAGATCTGTCTGGAAGGAGTCTTTAACTCATTGGTGAATGTGTGGTGAATATGGGTAGTTAGACATGTCACATTCACTGGAGCCTTCAATGTACTGCTACTGTGAGTCTATAGGGAGTAACAAAATCCATTAGAATGTCAGTGTAAGCAGTTGCATGGTGTCAACAAATGTTCATTCTGTTTTCAGAGAAAATACCAAAATGCAGGTGTAAAGTGTTTTATAGCTGACTGACTTTGACTGAGACACATATTAGTGGACCTGCTTTCTCAGCAAGGTTCTGGCAGTCTGGGTCCGAGTACATCAGCCATGTTGGTTCCATGAGCAATACGCTCACACTATCCCAGCTGTTTGCCTTGATTCACACTTCTGCTGAACACCCTTTTCTAAGAAATGTGACAAAAGTGGGTAAAATAACAGTAAATATTTTCTAAGTGACCCAGCTCATGTAGCAGCTCATTTTGCAGCACCTCATTTGTTGCTTCCAGTCCTTTCAGCACTCACCTGTTGAACGCTTGCACTCCGGAGAGTCAGCAAAGCTTACTAAACGACTGCATTTCCCAAACGACTGCTAATTTGCCCACCAGTGACTGAGTCAGACATGAGCCTTTGAATGCTAACGAGTGACTTATTTCTCTGCTTGATAATTAGTTGGATACAGCCACGTGTCAGACTCCACCTCGGCGTCCGACTTCCCAAGAAATCACTATGACATTTTCCAAGACAGCGTCACTGTCAAGGACACGCTTTCAGCAGTCTTTTTACAACATGTCATCTTTTTTTTAATGACTTTTTGATGGTGACTAGGTATTTGATGTTTTTGACATGAGCCATTTTCAATTGCCTATTAAAGTGATTGGCTTATCCTAGTGTTAACCCCATCCACCTGTGCACCGGAAATCAGTGACCCCATTAACACACTTTGAGTTGGTTTTACGGCATTCACACCTCTGCTGTATTACAGCATGCTGTGTATTTAACGGCCGCTAAAACGTTGCTAGGTAACAGAGATCAGTGTGTATCAATGCATATCAGTAAATGAATGGCACATGCTCCCTATGATATTCAGCTTCTACGTTCTTAGTGGCACTAAGTATTGTCTTGTGACTGTACCTGCGCCATCAAACTGCTGAAACAAAAAACCTTATTGCATAAACATAAATGACCACATTTAATAAATAACATGATGTGTGTCGGGTGAACAGCATCATAAAAGAGGAGATAAAAATAACAGTTTTATTGGTTTTTAAATAAGGTTGTATAAGTAACTGTAAAATAGAGTCATTTCCCTACACCCTAATAAAAATAGAACTAAAATACCCAAGATTGCCAATTGAATTACAAAACGTGTCTTCGTCTAACTTCAAATGTCCAAACCAAGCAGATGTAAATAGTGTAAATAGAACTACTATACTGCTATACTGTCCACTGACAGGACATAAATTGAATGCAGGCCTGTATGCCTCGCCAGCCGTCAGCAAGGCAATGTAAAGTATAGCGTGAGAATGGCAATCTGTCCGTGTATCGCTTCAAAGGATTCAGGATTTCTTTCCGGTTTTCTTCCAGTCCCCTTTCAAAGCTGTGCCACGGCCGCATAATGTCAACCAATCGTCTGGAAACTCCACACACACTTCCAGCCACTGGCCGTATGGTGAAAAGCATTTGGAATGTCATTAAAAAGACAGAAGGCAATTCCATGGGGTTGTTGCTGTATCCGGCACTTCGGTAGTAAAAGCCTTGTCCACACACACACCTTCTACAGTGGCCTGGGGAGAAAGGGTTGTGCAAAGTTTTTCCGCATACTCACCAACATCTGGCGGAGGCAGACTCCACCATGGGGCCTGAAAACATCCAGACAGAGGAAATGAGAGGGGGGGAAACCTACCACAAGCCATAAGTAAGCA
Organism: Salvelinus namaycush; assembly: GCF_016432855.1. Classification (NCBI taxonomy): domain Eukaryota; kingdom Metazoa; phylum Chordata; class Actinopteri; order Salmoniformes; family Salmonidae; genus Salvelinus; species Salvelinus namaycush. Next base: position 13,299,702 of record NC_052344.1, read on the forward strand.
TTATAGTCATTACATGTAACAGTCTGACCCTCATCACCGTACAGTCAGTACATGTAACAGTCTGACCCTCGTCTCCATGCAGTCAGTACATGTAACAGTCTAACTCTCGTCTCCATACAGTCAGTACATGTAACAGTCTGACCCTCATCACCGTACAGTCAGTACATGTAACAGTCTGAACCTCGTCTCCATACAGTCAGTACATGTAACAGTCTGACCCTCGTCTCCATACAGTCAGTACATGTAACAGTCTGACCCTCATCACCGTACAGTCAGTACATGTAACAGTCTGACCCTCATCTCCATGCAGTCAGTACATGTAACAGTCTGACCCTCATCTCCATGCAGTCAGTACATGTAACAGTCTGACCCTCGTCTCCATACAGTCAGTACATGTAACAGTCTGACCCTCGTCTCCATACAGTCAGTACATGTAACAGTCTGACCCTCATCACCATACAGTCAGTACATGTAACAGTCTGACCCTCGTCTCCATACAGTCAGTACATGTAACAGTCTGACCCTCGTCTCCATACAGTCAGTACATGTAACAGTCTGACCCTCGTCTCCATACAGTCAGTACATGTAACAGTCTGACCCTCGTCTCCATACAGTCAGTACATGTAACAGTCTGACCCTCATCTCCATACAGTCAGTACATGTAACAGTCTGACCCTCATCTCCATACAGTCAGTACATGTAACAGTCTGACCCTCGTCTCCATACAGTCAGTACATGTAACAGTCTGACCCTCGTCTCCATACAGTCAGTACATGTAACAGTCTGACCCTCGTCTCCATACAGTCAGTACATGTAACAGTCTGACCCTCATCTCCATACAGTCAGTACATGTAACAGTCTGACCCTCGTCACCATACAGTCAGTACATGTAACAGTCTGACCCTCGTCTCCATACAGTCAGTACATGTAACAGTCTGACCCTCGTCTCCATACAGTCAGTACATGTAACAGTCTGACCCTCGTCTCCATACAGTCAGTACATGTAACAGTCTGACCCTCGTCTCCATACAGTCAGTACATGTAACAGTCTGACCCTCGTCTCCATACAGTCAGTACATGTAACAGTCTGACCCTCATCTCCATACAGTCAGTACATGTAACAGTCTGACCCTCATCTCCATACAGTCAGTACATGTAACAGTCTGACCCTCATCTCCATGCAGTCAGTACATGTAACAGTCTGACCCTCATCTCCATACAGTCAGTACATGTAACAGTCTGACCCTCATCGCCGTACAGTCAGTACATGTAACAGTCTGACCCTCGTCTCCATACAGTCAGTACATGTAACAGTCTGACCCTCGTCTCCATACAGTCAGTACATGTAACAGTCTGACCCTCGTCTCCATACAGTCAGTACATGTAACAGTCTGACCCTCGTCTCCATACAGTCAGTACATGTAACAGTCTGACCCTCATCTCCATACAGTCAGTACATGTAACAGTCTGACCCTCATCTCCATACAGTCAGTACATGTAACAGTCTGACCCTCGTCTCCATACAGTCAGTACATGTAACAGTCTGACCCTCGTCTCCATACAGTCAGTACATGTAACAGTCTGACCCTCGTCTCCGTACAGTCAGTACATGTAACAGTCTGACCCTCGTCTCCGTACAGTCAGTACATGTAACAGTCTGACCCTCATCTCCGTACAGTCAGTACATGTAACAGTCTGACCCTCATCTCCATACAGTCAGTACATGTAACAGTCTGACCCTCATCTCCATACAGTCAGTACATGTAACAGTCTGACCCTCATCTCCATACAGTCAGTACATGTAACAGTCTGACCCTCGTCTCCATACAGTCAGTACATGTAACAGTCTGACCCTCTTCTCCATACAGTCAGTACATGTAACAGTCTGACCCTCATCTCCATACAGTCAGTACATGTAACAGTCTGACCCTCATCTCCATACAGTCAGTACATGTAACAGTCTGACCCTCATCTCCATACAGTCAGTACATGTAACAGTGGACTCTTCAACTCCCTTTCAGAGCATTGCTGTAGATGAGAACGTGTTCCTAGTCAACTTACCTTCTATAACAAGGTGGTGTCACTATCTCAATAGGCACCTTATGCATATACTGTGTGTGTGTGTGTGTGTGTGTGTGTGTGTGTGTGTGTGTGTGTGTGTGTGTGTGTGTGTGTGTGTGTGTGTGTGTGTGTGTGTGTGTGTGTGTGTGTGTGTGTGTGTGTGTGTGTGTGTGTGTGTGTGTGTGTTATTCGCACTCAACAGACAATCGGTAACATTTCTTCCTATAACATTTCCTAAGTGCCAAAACACATGCCTGTTGACTCACTGCAGGGAAGCATCTATTACCTAAAGTTGACAAACAAACAAACGAGACAAACATAAACACTGACAGCGAATAGCGACACTACTTTCTCTGATGTTTACTAATCTATATCCCCCAGCAACCCTGTATTACTATAACAACACCACACAACCTGGTCCTCCTGTATCTAGGGCTATATAGGACAGGGTACTAGAGAGTTACTGTCCATTAATAAATCCAGTTTTAATGTTGTTTATTTGTATGCAGATCAGGGGTAAATGTATTCCTCTCCTACAGGGGCCGACACCTCATCTCTATTCATATCTGTACTGTTAATTAGCATTTTCCCACTGATCTCCTTTGTAGAGCGGAAACAGTTCTCACTCTCTTTCTCTCTCTTTCTCTCTCTTTCTCTCTCTTTCTCTCTCTTTCTCTCTCTTTCTCTCTCTTTCTCTCTCTTTCTCTCTCTTTCTCTCTCTTTCTCTCTCTTTCTCTCTCTTTCTCTCTCTCTCTCTCTCTTTCTCTTTCTCTCGCTCTCTCGCTCTCTCGCTCTCTCGCTCTCTCGCTCTCTCGCTCTCTCGCTCTCTCTTTGTCTCTTTGTCTCTTTCTCTCTCTCTTTGTCTCTTTGTCTCTTTCTCTCTCTCTTTGTCTCTTTGTCTCTTTCTCTCTCTCTTTGTCTCTTTGTCTCTTTCTCTCTCTCTTTGTCTCTTTGTCTCTTTGTCTCTTTCTCTCTTTGTCTCTTTCTCTCTTTGTCTCTTTCTCTCTTTGTCTCTCTTTCTCTCTTTGTCTCTCTTTCTCTCTTTGTCTCTCTTTCTCTCTTTGTCTCTCTTTCTCTCTTTGTCTCTCTTTCTCTCTTTGTCTCTCTTTCTCTCTTTGTCTCTCTCGATATATATATATATATATATATATATATATATAAACAAATATTATATATGTATATATATATTTGTTTTGGTGTGTTTATTTTGTACGCTGCTAAGGGATTGTTTTTATTCTATTTAAAAACCTCTGACAAAACCAGAGCTTTACGTTTGATAACGGGCCGAGCGAACACATCGTTCCCGTTTGATAACGGGCCGAGCGAACACATCGTTCCCGTTTGATAACGGGCCGAGCGAACACATCGTTCCCGTTTGATAACGGGCCGAGCGAACACATCGTTCCCGTTTCATAGCCTACAAGTTAATTCTGTAAATAAATTGCTTTCTGAGCGAGTGAATTGGTCCAGGGTCACAACCCTAACCCTACTACTCGTTTTAATTATGCATGCAGTGGAGTAGTCTATTTGCCGGGTGTTTCGGCGGGGGTCAATTGATTAGCATTCACGTGTTCTTTGATGTATTGCTCATCAATTACCCCCCCCCCCCCCTGTTCTAATTTCAGATAATGGATGAAATGGAGGTGAGCCAATGCAGCCAATGCCGTTGACTGACCCGTCGATGGAATAAAAGGCAGTTCAGACCTATGTGATTGTTACAGTACAATAGACCCCCCTCCTCCCTCCCTCCAATCCACACCACGGGTCCCAAATGCCCCACGTTCCCTTTATGGTGCACTACATTTGACCATAGGTACGTGTCAAAGTAGTGCACTAAAAAGGGAATAGGATGCCATTTGGGGCGCAATCACAGTGAAGTACGGCTCCATTATGCATTCTCTCTGGGTTGTTCATCTCCATTATGCATTCTCTCTGGGTTGTTCATCTCCATTATGCATTCTCTCTGGGTTGTTCATCTCCATTATGCATTCTCTCTGGGTTGTTCATCTCCATTATGCATTCTCTCTGGGTTGTTCATCTCCATTATGCATTCTCTCGGTTGTTCATCTCCATTATGCATTCTCTCTGGGTTGTTCATCTCCATTATGCATTCTCTCTGGGTTGTTCATCTCCATTATGCATTCTCTCTGGGTTGTTCATCTCCATTATGCATTCTCTCTGGGTTGTTCATCTCCATTATGCATTCTCTCTGGGTTGTTCATCTCCATTATGCATTCTCTCTGGGTTGTTCATCTCCATTATGCATTCTCTCTGGGTTGTTCATCTCCATTATGCATTCTCTCTGGGTTGTTCATCTCCATTATGCATTCTCTTTGGGTTGTTCATCTCCATTATGCATTCTCTCTGGGTTGTTCATCTCCATTATGCATTCTCTCTGGGTTGTTCATCTCCATTATGCATTCTCTCTGGGTTGTTCATCTCCATTATGCATTCTCTTTGGGTTGTTCATCTCCATTATGCATTCTCTCTGGGTTGTTCATCTCCATTATGCATTCTCTCTGGGTTGTTCATCTCCATTATGCATTCTCTCTGGGTTGTTCATCTCCATTATGCATTCTCTCTGGGTTGTTCATCTCCATTATGCATTCTCTCTGGGTTGTTCATCTCCATTATGCATTCTCTCTGGGTTGTTCATCTCCATTATGCATTCTCTCTGGGTTGTTCATCTCCATTATGCATTCTCTCTGGGTTGTTCATCTCCATTATGCATTCTCTCTGGGTTGTTCATCTCCATTATGCATTCTCTCTGGGTTGTTCATCTCCATTATGCATTCTCTCTGGGTTGTTCATCTCCATTATGCATTCTCTCTGGGTTGTTCATCTCCATTATGCATTCTCTCTGGGTTGTTCATCTCCATTATGCATTCTCTCTGGGTTGTTCATCTCCATTATGCATTCTCTCTGGGTTGTTCATCTCCATTATGCATTCTCTCTGGGTTGTTCATCTCCATTATGCATTCTCTCGGTTGTTCATCTCCATTATGCATTCTCTCTGGGTTGTTCATCTCCATTATGCATTCTCTCTGGGTTGTTCATCTCCATTATGTTGCCTTTAGTAAATGTGACTTTATAGAACCGATAAAAATCCACCGCTCCAGTTTTCCACATCCAGGTGACTTTATAAAATCGATAAAAATCCACCTCTCCAGTTTTCCACATCCAGGTGACTTTATAAAACCGATAAAAATCCACCGCTCCAGTTTTCCACATCCAGGTGACTTTATAAAACCGATAAAAATCCACCGCTCCAGTTTTCCACATCCAGGTGACTTTATAAAACCGATAAAAATCCACCGCTCCAGTTTTCCACATCCAGGTGACTTTATAAAACCGATAAAAATCCACCGCTCCAGTTTTCCACATCCAGGTGACTTTATAAAATCGATAAAAATCCACCGCTCCAGTTTTCCACATCCAGGTGACTTTATAAAACCGATAAAAATCCACCGCTCCAGTTTCCACATCCAGGTGACTTTATAAAACCGATAAAAATCCACCTCTCCAGTTTTCCACATCTGAGGCTTAGGCCTTGTGTTACAATAGGGTTTGATCTGTCTCTGTATAAAGAAGATCTGATGTACATTATTCAAGATCGAGGACCTATACATTTCCTAAATTAATCTATAACAAGACGCTATAGACCTCTCCATAGCATGTTTTAACCTCCATATGCCGCATTGTTGGGTGACTGGACCCATCAAAGGTATTATAATGATGTACAGTAGATAGACCTACCAAATTGTGATGTAGTTTATCGGCATTGGTGGTTTGATGACCTCTGCACTGTGTATCTTAAATCACCAACAGTCCTTTGGATTCAGAAAGTTATATTTTCAGATAACTAACTTGAAAGTGTCTGTTACATTCATGAAATTATTGAAAGAAAAAACATATTTTATGCTAACGATAGGAGGTATTTCAAAAATGTCTTACTTTCTTGCTGATTGCTGTTAACCTTTTACTGCAGTGGGCTAAATCAGGGTCACAGAGTGTTTCTGGGTGGTCTTAAACAAATCTTGTTTGGAACAAAAGTAAACACCTCACACACATGGTTATGTTCTTAAAAACAGAAGACACCTGTACAATGTCCAATATAGAGTTGAAATGTATTGAATTTTGAGTTGCAACCCAATATTACACTTTATATACATCACAGAAGACTGAAATATAACAAAACTGTTTGACATAGAAACACCAGATTTTTGGCGGGTTTAAAAAAATAATATTTATTAATGATGAAATTAAGAAAAATATGAATAACATTCCACTCACGAGGCCACTAAGTAATTTGACTGCAGGACAGGACTACATGACATGTGTTTTTGAGGTCTTTTAAGATCTCTGTCCTTTTGTTTACCACAAGGACAAGCTGTAGGGCGATTGAATTGAAAGAAACTCCATTGAAATACTGTGAATGAATGATACTGTAGGTACAGTATGACATGTCATCCATGTCTATGTTCTTGAAAGCATCCATTCAATAACATAGGATCATGTAGTTATTGTATGCAGTAGCATCATTCAAACAAATGAGAATATTTTAAATATTCAGCATTGTGGCCTTGCCTCCACCTTCCATAAGCTATGGGAACTGAACTGAATAGATATGCAGGGCCACCGATTGGTAGTAGACATTTTCCATTTACGTCCGGCAAGATTGAGACCCTGTTTACCCTGCTCAATGATTCACTGAAAGCCTTCATTCAATCACCACAGTGCAAAAGCACTTTCAAACCAAACAAAACGAAAATGCAATTAGTTCCTCCTTGTGCTGCGTGCATTCACCTTACACACAGTGTACTGATCTTGACTTCTTTCACGGGAATCAATAAAGCTTCGAGACAGATGTCAACAGTCGGTAGACAAAGCTAGGGGAGATTCAGCAATTAAATACAGAACAGGTGCATTGATTCACATTATTTAACACGTTGTGTGACATACAATATCCCTCCTCGGTCATAAGTGTAGTTCCCTGTAAAAGGGCGCTTGGATCTACTTTCTCAGGTGTGCATGTCAATCGGTCACTTTTGAAGGTTCATGTCCACTTACTGTCACCCATACTGTGTAAACTGTATCACTTTATCAATCTTGTATTGATCATGTACTAGTTTCTTTACAGTCAAAGTAACGGAATAGTTTGCTCAGATAATTCTGTATCTGTTTCTGTTTAAAACGTTTATTGATCAAATTTTACGATTCAACAAATGGAATCTTTGCTCGGATACTTCTCTTTCTGTTTCAGACCGACCTCTCAACTCTGCGTCCCACCTTCTAATCTCCAAAAGCCTTCTCATCAATCTCTTTCTCCTAGCATGGTGATGATACAGTAGACATTCTGTGCCCTTCCCTCGCCGTGTACTGTAAATATACATCCCAAATGGGACCCTATTCACTACATAGTGCGCTACTTTGATCAGAGCTCTATGAGCCCTGTTGAAATCGAGTGCCCTATATAGGGAATGCGCTGCCATTTGGGACACAGTACCAAGATTGTGTATGCATGTCTTCCCTCCCGTAGTTGGGTTGAATGAATCAGTATGCATGAAGTATGTATAGAGGTGACACAGAGAACACGGGATGTGATGATTGTTAATTGCATCTCAGCTACAACTGACAGTACAGTACGGCTTCCAGATACCACTCTTGGCTGCGATGCCATACATACTGTATGTAGGATCATTACTACACACTACACACCCACTGGATTTACGCAAGTGGCTCTGTGTGTTTGACCACACTGCTGCAATGAAAGAGGACTTGCTACTTGGTCCACTGGTGCACTCTGTCTCGCTGTCTCTCTGTCTCTGTCTTTCTTACTCTCTCCATCGCGCTTACCCCTCTCACTTCTTTGTACTTCTCCTCTCTCTTACTACCCCCCTCCCCCCCCTCTCTCTGTCTCCCTACCTCATACATTGCTGTGAGGCCTGGTGGGTAGGTGGTGAGCAGCATCTGCAGCCGGGGCCCTCTCTGATTGATAACTTCTTCCTTGGCTGTGACGGGGGACTGCTCAGGCTCAATCACACCCCAAATTGGCTAAAATGGGCCCTGTTTATTATGCGCAGACATAGTGAGCCCCGAACCATACACACGCACAAGGACACACACGGATACACACACTTTGCATTGATCAAAACTGAGGGAGAAAGAAACACACTGAACCTGACCATGTAAATTCCGTTGCGGGGGGGTGGGTGGGGGGGTCGTTTGCCCGATTACAGATAACTTTTGACGTACTCTTAAAGGGGTTCAGATGACTGAAATCTGGTCTCACTCCAAGGCAGGGAAGCGGTTGTTGTTGTTGACGTATTGTTTTGATGAGACATGCTACGGAGGATTGTGACTTGCTCTTTGCTGACTTTTGGTCAGTGAACATGTGATGGAGAAACCCATGGGACATACTGGCATGGAGGAAGCCAACAAATTAACCTGGTTAAATCACACTGAACCCTACGCTCATCACATTCAGTCTGTTTTAACCAGGCTACCATGACACAGCTATGTATGAAACATGTCTCGTTAATGAAACATCATTAACGAGACTGCAATACAAACGGCCCATGCCTCCCCTATTGAGCGGCTCCACATCTGAGCAATAAGCATGTGCCAATATCATACCATTCATACCATTCAACCATTCATACCATTCTTACCATTCAACCATTCATACCATTCATACGTCCATAAACTTGGTGTGTTAGCCCACACCTCCCCTACTGAGTGGCTCCACATCTGAGCAATAAGGATATGCCAATATCATACCATTAATACGTCCATAAACTCAGCGTGTTAACAAAGGCCCTTTGCTTCACCGCACAAAGATACAGTAGGGTTTATGTGGATTTTATTAAGGCCCCTATCCTTGTATTGTCACTGTACCTTATCACCGGCAGTTAGAAAATACCCTGCCTCTCCCTCTGACTGAATTATGATCCCTCATATATTCTGAGCGCCATCCTTATTCTTCCTTCAGTCTTCCACTGATCCTGTACATTTCTTTAATTTCTCTTTCCCCGTTCCTCTCTCCTTCTCTCTTTCTTTATTTCTCTCTTTCTTTCTTTCTCTCTTTCTCTCTCTCTCTGCCTCTCTCTTTTCCAGCCGGAGGCCAAACCCTAGCTTTAGCGCCCAAGTTAAGCTGAGGAACACAATGCAAGGTGGCTGTGATCCGTGTCTGCTTTGGAAACGAGGTTAATGTCTTTGAGAAAAGTCTATCTGGCAACAGACCCCTTTCAACTGATTCCATCGCTACGGGAGAAGAGGGGGTCTAGTTTGCAGCGAAGTAGAGCGCAGAGCATTTGCTTGCTGGTGTGAGGCCAAGAGCCCATATTAAATTACCTGTCTGCCAAGACGGTGGGATCAGTCCGCCTGTTGTTCCTTTCTTGATTGTTCCCTTCACAGAGGGGGCCATAGCAACTAGGAGGCCTGTGTGTGTGTGTGTGTGTGTGTGTGTGTGTGTGTGTGTGTGTGTGTGTGTGTGTGTGTGTGTGTGTGTGTGTGTGTGTGTGTGTGTGTGTGTGCCAAAAGCTTGCTCGTTTGCTGTTAGTCATTGGAGCAGACCTGGGTTGTCTTTCAAACACCTGGAGGTGTTTGCACTTTTGGGATGCCTCCATTGGTTCCATTGCGTCAGGAAAGATCAATCACACACAGCTTAAGTATTTGAAAAAAAGAAAAACAAATGCTATTTGAACCCAGGTCTGATTTCTGAACTGTCTGTTTCTATGTGTCTATGTTGCTATTCTTAGATTTGTGTTTAGCCTAATTTCTGTGTCTGTAGTTAATTGTTAATGTCATTGTCAGTTCATCACATCACCCCCTGTTGCTCTTATGTGACGGCAGCAGGTTTGAGTTAATGCCTGCAGAGCAGAGTCTCTGTCTGAACACAAACACACACACACACACACACACAATCTCTCTCTCTCTCACACAGATACACATAGACAGAGTATCTCTCTCTCTCTCTCTCTCTCTCTCTCTCTCTCTCTCTCTCACACAGATACACATACACACAGTATCTCTTTATTTTACACACACACACACACACACACACACACACACACACACACATTATCTCTCTCTTTCACACACACTAGTTTTATTTTATTTAACCTTTATTTAACTGGTGATGGGAAGTTCAGGCTATTTTTACTGACTCTGATCTTTTCTCCTTCAGTCAAAATAACAAATCTTTCAACTCATTTGGTTCATTTGAGTCAGTAATGCCCAGAGCATGCAGGACCCCTACCAGCAAACGATGAACTGAAAACTGGAGTCATGATTCTACGAGCCGCTCGTTCACATGTCATTCACCATAAGGGGCTTAGTGGAGATATCATTTGTGACTGAGACTTGTAAACGTGTGCTGTAAACAATGTCATTTTTTTCTGTCTAGGCACACAAATAAGATCATCATGCATTTGAAATGAGGTCTAGTTGTGGCAGCAACCAGACTAGATTATGAACGACTCTTGGCGAAATGCATTGCTTGACTGCCGTATGGGTGATAAGTTAGTAACCTGATGACTCACACTACGGGCGATAGGCATAGTCGTTTGCAAACTGCAGCCCGCCAAACGATTTGTTCACGCGTTTGAGTTCGTTGAGCAGAGGCTGTGTATGTTTTGGTTTTACAAAGCTGTGTCCGCTATAACATTCAATAATCAATGAATTTCAGTCATTCTAGCACCATGCGATCAATTATCAGTTCCAAACATGTATTTTTCTTCTCTATGCTCATGATCTATTTTCCTGTGAGCACATGACCGCCAAGTGGTGGTTGGAACACATCTCTGGAGCCGCTGAGCCAGAGGAGCGTGTATTAAACCTGCTGTAGGACTCATTGTGGCCAGCACTAGCAGGTCAAACCAATGACTAAAATGAATGAGTCACTTAGAAAAACGAATCATGACTCTCGAGTCAGTAAAAATAATCGTTCAAAAAGACTGATTTGTTCGCGAACTGCACATCACTAACACACACATTATCTCTCTCTCTCTCACACACACACACACACGCACACACACACACACACACAGAGCTCCACTCTGTCTCTTTGAGCTCCTGTGTCTGTGATGACTCACAGAGCCAAACACCCCAGAATAGCACAGTTTGGTTGTGTTCTGTGTTCTTCTCCCCACACCAGTCCAGGATTAATAAGCCAACTGGGCGAATACAATCATGTTAGCTAGTCAAATGTAGAGCTAACTTTTGTGTTACGCACAATGACCATCTGTTCAGGTGATCATGGCGTTGACTGTCTTGTTTTTGAGTCAGTCACTGCATTTGGTTGCTTTGAAAAACCGCTAAGAGTGATTTCAACCTGAAGTGCCCATTGATGCATGATGTCAAATTCGTAGCTATAGGGACAAGAGTTTTTCCTAACCATTAAAACCTGACTGTGAAAAACTCCAGGCCCTAGTTATAGCCTGCAGCTAGGGCTCAGAGTTTTCCCTTGTCAGGTTACTCCTTTTAGGGCCAGGACTTTTTCCTGACCATGTGACCTGACTGGGAAAACTCTGGGACCTATAGGCTATAACTAGGGCCAAGAGTTTTTACTGGTAAGGTGACGCATCACAACCCTTTAACAGCAGCATCTGATCGTAGGAACAGGCCCTGTGTCCGACCTTCCTCCTTGTCTCGGGGAGATAACTACGCTTTATTAACTGCACTGGCTCATCTATCACTATCTTAATCGGAGTCCAGATCTTTTCATTACACATCTGATAAGTCTCCCTCCCTCTCTCTCTCTTTCTCGCTCACTCTTTTTCTCTCTCCCTCCCTCCCTGCGGACGCCACAGTCTGACACCTGGACTCACCTTGGCGTTGTCACGACGATTCGTCAGCAAGCCAAAGGAATATACAATGGATTTTTGGGCAGCGTGCTAATACATTTCAAAGGAGCACAGGTCAAACCCTCTGGCCGTGTACCCAAATTACTTACACAGTAAAGGAGGAGTGATAGAGAAGGAGGGATGGAGTTGGAGACAGAGAGGTTGGCTTTGGTACCAGCGTTCCGTATCGCATTATTCCGAGGGGTGGGCAGGGACACCAATTTGGGTGACATGGGTGACTCCCCAAAGTCAAAGTGAGAAATTCAATTAAAGTGGTTTTAATTCCGCATTGAAGTGGAGACGTAGAGCAGAGTTGAGGCTGGGTAATTGGAGAAGGGGTGGAAGGTTTTCCCCCTCTGTCTTTCCCTCTCCTCTCGTGTATTCAAAACTTTACAGCCCAGATCTGACGTTTAAGACATGGAGATCGACTCAGAAGTGAGGTACACTATTGAGTTTAACTGCAGTACCTGTAGGTGTACATTGGAATAGACATATTCAGCAAACTGATGTTGCCATCCCATGGAAAATACTTTGATGCAGTGGCCTATACCAGACTTGGCTCTAGGAAAAAGGTACATGATATCTTGATTGGCAATGTTGTGAGTGAAGTTCTGATTAGCTATGTTGTGGCCTTTCTCTGTGTGTGTGTGTGTGTGTGTGTGTGTGTGTGTGTGTGTGTGTGTGTGTGTGTGTGTGTGTGTGTGTGTGTGTGTGTGTGTGTGTGTGTGTGTGTGTGTGTGTGTGTGTGTGTGTGTGTGTGTGTGTGTGTGTGTGCGTGCTTGCATGTGTCTGTCTGTACATGAGTGCAAGTGTGTGCTAGCATGTATTTGTGTACGTGCATGCTTGGTCCGTGCCTCTGAGTGTGTGTGAATCTATGCATCCTTGCCACCACACGGCTGCTATTTATCCTGCATAAGTGTGAGTTTTGTTGTGTTACAGCCTAAATTTAAATTTGATTTTAAAAAAGGTCACTGGCCTACACACAATACCCCATAATGTCAAAGTTTTTCAATTTTTTTTATAAAAAATTGAAAGCTGAAATGTCTTGAGTCAATAAGTAACCCCTTTCTTATAGAAAGCCTAAAAAAGTTCAGGAGTAAAAATGTGCTTAACAAGTCACATAAGTTGCATGGACTCACTCTGTGTGCAATAATAGTGTTTAACATGATCTTTGAAAGACTACCTCATCTCTGTACCCCACACATACAATTATCTGTAAGGTCCCTCAGTCGAGCAGTGGATTTCAAACACAGATTCAACCACAAAGACCAGGGAGGTTTCCAATGCTTCGCAAAGGGAACCTATTTGTAGATGGGTAAAAAAAAAATCTGACATTGAATATCCCTTTCATGGTGAAGTTATTAATTACATGTTGGATGGTGTATCAATACACCCAATCACTACATGTCACGTTCCTGACCTGTTTTCCTTTGTCATGTATTTGTTTTAGTTGGTCAGGGCGTGAGTTGGGTGGGTTGGTCTAGGTTTGATTTTCTATGTTGGGATTTCGTGTTCGGCCTGGTATGATTCTCAATCAGAGACAGCTGTGAATCGTTGTCCCTGATTGAGAGTCATACTAAGGCAGCCAGGGTTTCACTTGTGTTTTTGTGGGTGTTTGTTCCTGTGTCAGTGTTTGGGCCACACAGGACTGTTTCAGGTTAGTCACGTTTGTTGGGTTTTGTAATTTGTAGTGTTTGTTGTTTTTCCATTAAAACATGAATACTTACCACTCCGCATCTTGGTCCGATCCATGCTCCTCCTCGTCTGAGGAGGAGAACGACTACGACAGCCGTTACACTACAAAGATACAGGCATCCTTCCTAACTCAGTTGCCGGAGAAGGAGGAAACTGCTCAGGGATTTCACCATGAGGCCAATGCTGATTTTAAAACAGTTACAGAGTGCTATGTTTGCAAATATAATACAACACATTACTGCAGTACCACTCTCCATGTTTTCAAGTATACTGGGAGATGAATTCACCTTTCAGCAGGACAATAACCTAAAACACAAGGCCAAATCTACACTGGAGATGTTTACCAAGAAGCGGGTGAATGTTCCTGAGTGGCTGAGATTTTACTTAAATCTACTTGAAAAATCTATGGCAAGACCTGAAAATGGTTGTCTAGCAATGATCAACAACCAATTTGACAGAGCTTAAAGAATTTTGAAAATAATAATGGGCAGATGTTGCACCATTCAGCTGTGGAAAGCTCTTAAAGTCTTACCCAGAAAGACTCACAGCTGTAATCGCTGCCAAAGGTGCTTCTACAAAGTATTGACTCAGAAGTGTGAATACCAAGGAAATTAGCTATTGCTGTATTTCATTTTCAATACATTTGCAAATATTTCTAAAAGCATGTTTTCACTTTGTCATTATGGGGTGTGTAGATTGGTGAGAAACACAACAAAGTGTGGTTTAAGTCAAGGAGTATGAGTACTTTCTGAAGGCACTGTAGATCTGGTAGCTGGCAGAGGGCCCATGTGTTTTAGTGAAAGGGCAGTGTGAGCATAATGTCTGCGTGAGGGGAGTATCAGGGACATGATCTCTTCTGGAGCAACTTTTTTATCAGAGGGTCAAAGTCAGGAACTAGGAGAGAGGGGTGGGTAGCAGAGGAGGACTGGCCTGGACGCAATACCTGCTGGCCCTCACTGGAAATGCTATCTGGATATCATATTTGAAAGTCAAACACAGTGTGCCGTTAGCATTGCAAAGCCTAACTGGTCTGGAGGCAAGGCCCGATGGCCCTCACTCGTGCTATCTGGATACAAGGTAATCTTTGTAAGACAAACAGTGTACACTACAGTTAGCATAGAGCAGGCACATTTAGCTTAGCCTAGCATATCTAAGCATGTCATAGCGTAGGAGAGCCCAGAGAGGCATATCAGCTAATTAGCACATTAGCATGTAAGCGTAGCATAAATTACCACAGCATAATTACACAATTTACTCAGTAGATATTAGTCCTTGGTCTATTACATTATGAGTGGCCAAAGAGAAACCCCAAAGAGCTTACAAATTGCTAGATATACTGTATAGTGAGAGTTTAAATTGACCCTTTAGCATAATATCATTCTGTGTGCAGTTCCGCCACCTCAAATAATCTCATCATGACCTTTTGTGGTGTATGAAACCATTGCATTTCTTCAGATAGCATTGCATACTGTTGCAAAGCTTAGCAGCGCTCAGCACAGTGTAGCGGTGGGCTGGAAATAGAACTGCAACAACTGCAGAACCATGTGAGGAAAAGCAGCACCCGGTGCCATATTTGTGTTTTGCTGTTCTTCAGATGATTAATAAGATGATGTTGCACTCCGCTAGGTAGGGACATGTACACAGAGGCTTTAACAGATGCTTCTCTCTCACTAAAAAAACTCCCCTTTCTGC
This sequence comes from Salvelinus namaycush, assembly GCF_016432855.1. NCBI lineage: Eukaryota > Metazoa > Chordata > Actinopteri > Salmoniformes > Salmonidae > Salvelinus > Salvelinus namaycush. The sequence continues at coordinate 13,314,995 of NC_052344.1, forward strand.
AAGTTCACAGTTTGATTCACATCAGCAGCAGCTAGCTCTGGTTGCTAGCTCTGGTTGCTCTCTCTCTCTCTCTCACTCTCTCTCTCTCACTCTCACACACATTACGCACATACCTTATTATTATCTATCCTGATGCCTAGTCACTTTACCCTGCCTTCATGTACATATCTACCTCAAATACCTTATTATTATCTAACCTGATGTCTAGTCACTTTACCCTGCTTTCATGTGCATATCTACCTCAAATACCTTATTATTATCTATCCTGATGTCTAGTCACTTTACCCTGCCTTCATGTACATATCTACCTCAAATACCTTATTATTATCTATCCTGATGTCTAGTCACTTTACCCTGCCTTCATGTACATATCTACCTCAAATACCTTATTATTATCTAACCTGATGTCTAGTCACTTTACCCTGCTTTCATGTGCATATCTACCTCAAATACCTTATTATTATCTATCCTGATGCCTAGTCACTTTACCCTGCCTTCATGTACATATCTACCTCAAATAACTTATTATTATCTATCCTGATGCCTAGTCACTTTACCCTGCCTTTGTGTACATATCTACCTCAAGTACCTCATACCTGTGCACATTGATCTGGTACTGGTACACCCTGTATATAGCTCCACATTGATCTGGTACTGGTACTCCCTGTATATAGCTCCACATTGATCTGGTACTGGTACTCCCTGTATATAGCTCCACATTGATCTGGTACTGGTGCTCCCTGTATATAGCTCCACATTGATCTGGTACTCCCTGTACAGTATATAGCTCCCTTCCTGTGTATTTATTTTATTCCTCTTGTTTTACTATTTTATTTTTAAGCTCTGCATTGTTGGGAAGGGCTCGTAAGCAAGCATTTCACGGTAAAGTCTACAACAGTTGTATTCGGCGCGTGTGACAAATAACATTTGATTTGATTTGATGTTATCTCTCGTTATGAGAGAGCACCCCACACCTTAAAATATTCACCCCTGCTCTACAGTTTTCTCTTTTGCTTCTTCCCCCTTCAAGTTCTCATCTAACTTTTTGTCAGGAGAACAGTTTTTTATCATTGCTGTTTTTTCTCTCCATCTTGCAGGCTGATTTGTTTTCCCCTCCAGTTTGATAGCAAGTATTATCTGGGTCAGTCATGAGCGCCAGTGCTCCCCAGCTAGCTTCCTCCAAAACAAAGGGGGATACGGATGCTATTCTTAGACACTCTGCGGTGCAGGGGTTGATCTCCTTTTATTGCGCTAGGTGACATGAATATTGCAGAACCGCAAGACTCCCTATGAGGGAATGAATTAGCACTGTTTTTCAACTTGAAAGTGCCAGTCAGTCTTTGTTACGTATATCAAGGCAGACATCTTCCTATCTTTTTATTTGATTGTTTTACCTCAGCATTACAAAAGGAATGAGTCATCTTTTATAATATATAATTTTCCCCCGGCTCCCAGAGTTCTATACAGTAGGTTTTGGATGGCTTCTTTATGACATTCCCCTAGGGTTTATGGGATTGAAGCGCACTGAAGGAAGATTATTGACTGGTTGTTTTATGTTATTCCCTTAAACCCTGGAAAGTGAATGCAGAAGGTGAGCTCTGTAGGGAAGGTAAGTACTGCCTCCTTTATGGAGGATTAGCACGTGTCCCTGTTGCCTCCTTCTTAAAATGCACTGGCGAACATCTGAAGGGGAGGGCTCTCAGGCCTTCTCCTCCAATACAGTTGAGAAGGAGGCGAGGAGATAAGATGCAAGGAATCACGGAAAGACTAATTGGAGATGGAGAAAATCACATCGAAGATGACGTTATACTGTACATAATTGAGTAGACACACTCCGTGAACTACGGTTCCTTATTTGGTCACAGTGTTGTTATGACATTGGCCTGGGGGGGAGGTTTATGACCCCCATTAATACCTTTCCCATTTTTCCTCTCTCCACTCTACTGACTATTGAAAATCCCTTTGTCAACATGGAGAGTCTGGTGACATCAAAAGATGGGAAACGGAACCATATTTCGGTAATCCAACCAGTTGAAAATATGCGTTGGGACTTAATGAATATGATGTCAGTTCAGTTGGCGTCTGAGACATGATTACTGATGATAGGACGACATAAACTGTATTTTGGAAAGTCTACACATTATAGTTATCAGATTCACATGGAATTGGTGTGAAATTTAAATGTTTAAATATGAAACTATTTGTGAAAAGATTAAATGTAATTTAGCTTCTTAATGAGAGAATGGTTTGTCAGAAGAACACCACTCTGCTCACTCAGAGGCCCCGCCCAAGTGAACAGACATGGGTTGTAAAACTATGAAACACAGCTCTCTCCCCCAATCCTATATAAGCCTCTCCCAATCCTATATAAACCCCTTGACGAAAATGTAACTTTCTGTTCCGAAGACGTAGGGCGACGGTCCTACGTTAAAAGGGCTCAGATAACCTTACGAAATCAGCATCGAATTTCAACGTGAAGATGACGGTCAACACGCCGAAAGGATGAATTTCGACTATACCAGCCAGAATATAGCATGAACTTAAAAGTATGGCAACTTGGTATGAACTTTGAACTCTTATTCACTCCAGAAGTGATACCTCCTAGCCGTTGAGTTAGCAGCAGTCGCTGTAAACGTGGGCTAGGCGAGGACGGACAGAGTATCCATTCTAACACGCTCCAGTGCACCACTAGATAGTCTTCAGAGGACCAGAGATCCATACTGGACAACCCGGCCTACCATCTACGACCAATCTACCGAAGCGCAGCTCAGAGTAAATATTTATTGCATTTTCCTTTTTCAAATGGGCGGTTATTTAGAATGCATAAGATTCTGTATTTACGATAGCATAGCTTCTCCCTTTGTTACTCAGTCTTCCCGCTCTTTCACTCAAACCCAACCCCCTCTCTTTGTGTAACCAGCCGTCGTGTCTGTTCCGTCCACCAGGAACGTTTTCTTTGACATAATTTGTAGTCAATGTATGATCCATTCTGTGTGGATGTAATTCTGTGTAATTATTTAGGTATTTAGTAAATAAATAATTAAACAAATGTTGTATTGCTGATTCAACTTGTTAGCCAGGGTTCGTGAAGATAACCAAGAATTTACAACTTTCAGATGAGACTGAAATAAGGTGACGATTAAATATCGACTGCTATTGATGTAAAAGATTACTAGGTCTTTAAGAGTTTATTCGGAGGATAACAGCTCTATAAACATTATTTCGTGGTGCCCTGACTTTCTAGTTAATTACATTCACCTGATTAGCTTAATCAGGTAATATGAATTACAGAGAAATTATTTTATAGAATAGCATGTCATATCACTTAATCCGGCATAGCCAAAGACACGACAGTGCTATAAGTGTTAAATGGTGCTTTGGAGTAGGCATACAGATGAATGAGTGTTTTAACTGACTTGTAATCGTTTAATCAAAATTAACACTCTTAAATTAAATTAAACCAAGGGAATTTATAAACAAATCCCTAATTTCCAGCAATCCAGCACTTGATTGGTCAAGATTACGCTACTTATTTCAGTTTTAAAGAGTAAACAGTATCAGGAAATAACTACAATTAGCTCAGGGATCCAGGGAGTATGTGGAATATGATTGGATGAGACAAAACAAACTCAAGGTGAAAGGTCCCCTGAGAGCATCCACACTTCAAGTTTTGCAGTCTGCACCTGTAACGGTAGGCCTATTTATAAAACTCTTCTCTCTCCCTCCATCCCGCTAACATCACCTTTACCCAAGGGTGAGGCCGTCCGATTGATTGTGCTTATCTACAAAGCTTGTTTTATTTCTATCCATGGCCTCCTCCCTTATTGCCTGATTGCTTCGCCTCACTTGATGGGTTTTGTGTACCATCAATATTTTAGTCAGAGATTAATTTCACTGTAGAATTTAAGTGTTGGAAAAGCTCTCACCAATCAGATAACATTTATAAAGCCATACTTGACCCTGAGTGGGGGGAGAGAAAGGGAGTATTATCGAGCCCCCACAGCTCATCAAATTCACCTCAGACTTTTTCAACCTAATAGGATTCTCATCCTCCAATTGACGGTGGAGATGCACGACCGCACCTCGACCATTAACTCATTACCAGCGCATTTTCAGCCGCGGCGCCGTGATCGAGCTGTCCTGATAGTTCACGTTTCACTTTCTTATTTATATATCTAGAAACATTAACCAACGTACAGTCAACATCACAATGCTAATCCCTGGCTAATACCGCCCAGTCAACCACATTAATAAACCATAATGTGTTTAAGGTGACCTCGCCTGGGAAGATTCACCACGCGTATAGTCCTGCGCCAAGCCCCTGATATCCAATATCTTGTTTTATTACTTTTACATCAACAGTATTCATGAACTAACAACATTTTTCCCACTCAATATTGATTATAATACAATGCAATAATATGCAATGTTCTAGTTCTCGTGACTTTGTTCCTAATAAAAATAAATAAAACATTACTTGTTTCCTATTTATTCAATGGTTGGATTAACACAGAAACAGACGCTTTCCATTTTTCCTACTAATGTCAAAATATGGCTTGTAAATGACTGTCTTCACAAGGTCCATTAGCGGAGGCACACATTGGCTTTTGAAATGTAGATTTCCCTCAATTAAGGCTTTATTTGTCAACCTTGAGCGGAATGAATCGTATTTCAAAAGAGCTCACAGCACAGATCGCTCCATACAGCAAATAAAAGCTCCATTACCACGACTGCATCATTTGTTATCATAACAAAGTGTTCGTGTCATGCTTAACCCGACTAAATGGCCCGGGCCGCAGGCTAAGGGATATTGACTGCTCAGCCATCTATTAATCATCGGCCCTGCCTTATCGAACGCTTTGTTCAAGGTGAATTGTCCATATTTGCATCTGCCGCCCAATACTAGCTCTCTATCCATCTTGGGGTAGATGATTGAAAAGCTGTGCAGTAAATTGAAGGCTAAGATGGAGGCTAAGGCAGGGCTACTATCCATGGGTTGTGATTGAGATGATGCACCACCGTTACAGAGTGTACTGTGCCGTTATTGTAAATATTGATTCACGATGCTGATTTAACTATATATATGCTCTTTCTTATATAACGATTTGAGCGATCCTGAAAACCCACCAGGCCACTGAGTTTAGGAGTGGACTGACTTTAGAAGTGGATAGAGAATAGAGAAGGACAATCAACAAACAAATAATGCAGGACAGAACTCTGTCCTTGTTAAACATATTGTTCTCTATTTTATATAAAGGGAAAGATACAGTTACATGGGCAACCTTCAAATCCAGTATTGTACTGGAGTATCAAATACACACACACACACACACACACACACACACACTCACACACTCACACTCACACTCACACACAACATGCCATACTGTACCTCTGAATGTATCATTTGGCGTATATATGACCACCGTATAAGTGACAAAACAAAATCAGCTTTGGTCTTTATTGTGTGGCGGTGGCACAATCCCAACGTCAGCGTGACACACTTGACAAGGTCAGATATCTCTAGGCTGCAAATCAATACCCAATTGAACCCATCGAAACACTAACGTCCTGTAAATTGATGGGGGCGACCGAAGCAACAAGTCCCAGGCCTGAGCCCTAACAGTTTAATTAATCAATGGTATCACGGAGGGGTAGTGTTCATTTCCTCCCCCCTAGGCTGAATAGTTCTGTACAGGAAGTGGGTAGAGTGCTCAGCCTATCCCGACTCCAGCACCACCACTCCGCAGTTCATAGTGAGGTCAGAGGTGATGGTTTCACACTATGGGCTCCAATACCTCTGTCAATTGTGACTGTGTCCGTGGTTATTGATTGGTTCCATACACGGGCAGTTTGGTACGATGGGTGGCTGATGACATCCGGTCCGATCAATAGCTTTGATATTGGCAAATCATTTCCAATATTGTGGTAATTAGAGAATGTAGATATAACAGGGATAAATCACATCTGAAAAGCCTATATCTGCAGATGATGAAATATCAAACAGTTATGAATGTAGCTACTGTTCCCTGAAGGAAGGAACAAGGTCTAACATACTGTGGGTAGTCAATGACCAATCCTGTTCAGCTGAAGCATACTGAAATTCCGCCCAACGGGCCAATGGATGCCAAGCCTACCCTCGGAAGCCACGCCTTCCTGCCTATAATAAATGGGCCCGCATCCATTTGCTCAATTCAGTACCACTCTTCAGCAAGTACAACGTTATACCTTGTTCCCTCCTTCAGGGAACAATAGTTATATTCATAACTGCTCCCTTTTAGTCAGTATAACATACTACAGGGACATACAATCACACCCCAACCCAGCTCAGAGGATTCCAAACTAGGAGCCCACAGTAGCCCAAGCACACACAGGTTCGACCGGCTCCAAAAAATGGGTTACAGTAGTCAAAGTTTTCCCTAATACCGACCCAAGAAGCCTGAACTGTCAGAGCCCCATATAGGGAACCAGAACCTGCTGCAAATTGGCTATGCGCACTGACACGCTGCCACTGCAGCCCAAGTCCCTAGACCCCACGATTGCAAGAATGATACTTACCTTGCGACCCTGAAATGTCGTACAAGGAACCGCAAGTCCAAAACAACAGAACACCTGTTGGTAAACCAACAGGGAACTGTGGCAGGGAACTGTGGTAACCCTGATAAATGCGCGCAGCCGCACATCAAGGCACCTAAAGCTCAAACCCACAGGGAAACTGTGGTAACCCAGACCAAATGCTGCCTAAAATTGACCACGGCAGCCCAAGTCCCTACACCCAAGACCTGAGGAGACTGGAATACCAGAACTCACACAAGGAACCACAAATTAAAAACAACAGGGCACCTGCTGTGACTTGCGCATTCGCTCGCCGCCTGATCAACGAACCATGGCAGCCCAATTCGCTTAGAAGCACCCTAGCCTGAGCTGGATTAGCGAAATAGACAAAAAGCTGGTCACAAATGCGGATATCCTTGGCCAATCCATATACGGGCATAAAGCGCTCACCGGACACAGGCTATGCAACCTCCATTGTTGACTGGAAGCAAACAGAGGTGAGAAAGGGAACAGCTCGTTAGCCAGGGACCTGTAAGACATAGGCATGACCTTGGGAGCAAAAGCTGAATTAGGACGTAACATCACTTTGTAGTCGCCAGGTACAAACTCCAAACAGGAAGGGTGTACTGACAACGCGTGCAAATCCCCAACGCACTTGGCCGACGCCAAGGCCCTGAGCAGGGCAGTATTGTAAGAAAGGACCTTCAGGTGGTTCAAACTCCAGTGGTTCAAACGGAAGCTCACACAGAGCGTCCAGGACGAAAGCTGGGTCCCAGGTCGATGCCATAGGCTTAGACACTGGTCTGAGCTGACACACGCCTTTCAGGAAGTGCCCCTCCAGAGGATGAGAACCCGGGGTAGAGCCATCAATCCCTACAAGACAGTTGGCTGCCATATAAACCTTCAATGTAGAAAAAGAAAGGCCCTGCTCAAAAAGCTCTTGCAAGAACATCAAATTGTCCACCAAAGGGCTCTGAAAAAGGAGAAACTCCTTTAACGTGACACGAACCCTCAAACACACGCCACTTAAATGTATACAACTCTCTCGGCGCACGCATCAACTGTACAGTCATAATCGTGTTTGAGGGTAAACCCCTGGCCATCAAATTCAACCTTTCGGGGGCCAAACGCTTAGATCCCATATCAGCGGTCGTGGGTGCCAAATCTCCCACCTTGAAGTGCTTTTTTAAAAACAAACAAGTCCAGGATGGGACGCATCCAACTAAGAAGTGCCAGCTGTACCAACCACTCTGTACTTCTGACACGGAGACCACCCGAACAACCTACTTTTGAAGGAGGCGCTAGGACCTCGGGGACCATTGACGTAATGACGCCACGAAAAGGAGGAGGACGCACAGCGAACTGCAAACCATACCCCTCATCACCCACGGTGAAACTGCAAATGAGGGAACTGGATGGAGCACGCTGCCAGTCTCCCATACATCATGTCCTGAAGGGGCAGAGCACCACTCTGGAATAATTATTATGTTTTGTCATGCGTGTTTTCATATCCACCACTCATGACAACTGTGTGTCTGAACGTGGGGAAGGAACTGTGTATTCTGATACTAGGTGAAACTGGCTCATCCAAATAAATCCGCCTGTCCCTCTCAGAAATCCCGAGAACCGGTGCTGATTATTTGGAAGCACCGTGCTAGGATTAGACCCCTTGTTAGCCTCTAGAGCTGTGTAACTCGCCACTCATTGGCAAAATCTTTAAACAGGGGTAAACGAGGCGTCCCCACCGCAGGTGATGCCATCCAGTTGCGGGGGAGAAAACACCATTAAAGGTACATTCACCACCAATGGTTAACTCTCCCCCACAGAATCCATAGCCGGGGCTTCAGGCCGCCCCCGGGCTGATGTCATCAGACTCACACTCTGAAAACCCTCCAGAGCCAATCAGGGATAGTATATCATCCCCGGAATACGGACTCTGAACACCGCAAGAGAAACAGGAATGAGCCTCACTCGGCTGGGATGACACCCCTATCAGCTCTGACCACCAGTCTTCCTCACAAAGTTACTCCCAATGGAAGTTGAACCCAGCCGGAGACAATGGTCACACAAACTGGTCCGAGCCAAGGTCTCCTGAGCGTCTTTCCACCCCAGGCAACAGGACAGCATTCGTGAGTATATTTCATTTCCATTGAGAAACCACATGCCCTAGGACAGAGTCGGAGATTCAAACTTGGCTTTTTTAACTTACTCTTACCACTGGCCATCTCTCTCCCCACTAACAGACAGCTAAATCGGAGCCGAATATCGTAGCCTTCGTGAGCTTGAAAAGTTTGTAAATTGCATGACACGTTCTTCCTTCAGGCAAGCTGAAGCTGAGTGAGAAATTGAAGAAATGGATGCGAGCCCCATTATAGAGCGTTGCCAGTTGACGCACGACACCTCCTGGCGGCCATGTTGGAAGACCACTGCATCAATTATTTTGACAACAACAGCTGAGTGGCAACCCCAAGCTTCATGATAACAGTGTTTAAAAGTAGTTGATTCATCGCCACGGTCAATTTCTGTGCAGTATTTGGCTTCTCTAAAAAGGCAGGAAAGAAAACGGGGAAAAAATATTTTTACAGATTACCTGCAATCTTGAAACACGATGAAGATAAGACTCAAGAACTGTCAGAAAGCAAATAAATATTTTTGCACATCAAGACCTGAACCCAGACAGCTATCAGTACATGGTATGTTCCGGTCAATTTATCACTGGAAAGTCCATTTTGAGTTTAGTTGAGCTGTTACGTTAACCAGGTGCAACTAGACTAAGTTTGCCAACATTAGCTAGCTAGATAGCTTCTAGTCTAGGTATTAGCATGTGTCATGTGAATTTCAAGTTTTTTCACCCCCAAAAAATGTCCTTTATAACAAATGATTGAATGCATCTATTATCACATTTGCAGACTAATGTAAGCCTACTATTACTAATGTGATGAGTAGATTGGATAGTCACTCTCCATCAACTCTATTGAAATTGCATCCAAAATAGATAATCCTGTTCTAGACTGATATATAGGCCTATATATAGATGTCCTAGCCTAACTCTTTCAGGTAATACATTCAATGCAGTATTAGCCTTAGATAATTAATGATGGGTTATGCATAATACGCTTCTAACTTATAGCCTCTGTCTCTTGCGCAATACACACACACCTGTGCTCCGCTGGACTCTCTCCTTAAAAAAGTCTCCTTAGCTCTTGGAGTCCCATGCAGGAAAAGCTACACTATAATATCTTGCTAGACATGATGTTTTTTGTCATTTCTTATACCAATAGACACTTCGAAAAGGGATGCAAGCTTTTGTTTGCTGAATGTTAAATACAGCAGCCAATAGAACTCACAGGTAGTTTGAAATAAGAGTGAATGCACATTGGCTGTAGGTTATAGTAGTTATTTATTCAGAACCACAACCATTACATCATTGTGAAGAGAAGTGAAAGCATTCTGCATCTAATTCTAGTCCTATATTATTCAACAATGTCATTGGAATGATGAAGATAAGGACAACTAAATGTATTTAATTTAACTGTTGATAGCAAAGAAGGAACGAAGCAACAATAGAGAGAGAAAGAGGAAGTACAGTAAGCTAATAACATTGGAGGAAATATTATGAAAAGTATATATGCGCCCGCCCACTAATTATACAAATAGGCCCTATTATATTTCTAAATTACACTGACCAAAAATATAAACGGAACATGCAACAATTTCAAAGATTTTACTGAGTTACAGTTCATATAAGGAAATAAGTCAATAGTAATTAATTAATTAGGCCCTAATGTATGGATTTCATATGACTGGGATTACAGATATGCAGTGCAACACATCTGCTTCGCATAGAGTTGATCAGGCTGTTGATTGTGGCCTTTGGAATGTTGTCCCACTCCTCTTCAATGGCTGTGTGAAGTTTATGGATATTGGGGGGAACTGGAACACGCTGTTTTTCATGTTGATCCAGAGCATCCCAAACATGCTCAATGGGTGACATGTCTGGTGAAAATGCAGGCCATGGAAGAACTGGGACATTTTCAGCTTCCAGGAATTGTGTTACAGATCCTTGTGACATGGGGCCATGCATTATCATGCGGAAACATGAGGTGATGTTGGCAAGAAAATGGGCCTCAGGATCTTGTCACAGTATCTCTGTGCATTCAAATTGCCATCGATAAAATGCAATTGTGTTCGTTGTCCGAAGTTTATGCCTATATTAAGCAAACCAAACGGCACCATTTAATTTTTTTATTTACAGATAGCCAGGGGCACAATCCAACACTCAAACATATTTTACAAATGAAAAAGCATGTGTGTTTAGTGAGTCCACCAGATCAGAGGCAGTGGGGATGACCAGGGATGTTCTCTTGATAAGTGCGTGAATTGGACCATTTTCCTGTCCTGCTAAGCATTGAACATGTAACTAGTATTTTTGGGTGTCAGGGAAAATGTATAGAGTAAAAAGTACAACATTTTCTTGAGGAATGTAGTGAAGTAAAGTACAGATACCCCAAAAACAACTTAAGTAGTACTTTAAAGTATTTTTACTTAAGTACGTTACACCCCTGGCCTATATCATATATGTTTTGGATAATGGCACAATCATTTGGGCTTCTTGGGCTTGGGCTCATTAAATGTCTTCAATGTAGGGCTCATAAAATGTATTTAATGTAGGGCTCATTAAATGTCTTCAATGTAGGGCTCATAAAATGTATTTAATGTAGGGCTCATTAGGCTCAGGTAGCATCAGGCTTGAATTTTCCATCAAAGCTCTCAACAAATCCAGACATAAGCCTATTTATATGCTTTATAAGCTTTGAATGACACTTCCGGATTTGGCAGGAAATACTCGGTTACACGGGAGAAAAGTGATTTATTCTCGGATGGAACATTTGTAAAATACCAGGAAAATATTCAACTCTACCTGGGATATATCTCAATAGTCATTTGTGGCCTCCTTTCCTTGTGCCCTTACACCTTCCTCTATTATGAAAACACAAGCAAGAACTGCTTGGTGAAAGCAATATGGGAGATGCCTACCAAGTTTGCGCTCATCTGTTCACTTGTCTTAGGTTAGTGACGATGGATGGAAGAGAGGAAGCCATTTTAGATAATTGAGATGCATCACTAGTAAGGGGACCTCTACATTTTATCTACATTGTCTCTCCATCTCTAAATGACTTGCATTATTCTTCATGTACTCTCCACAGGCCATGTACTCTCCCCCTTGCTCCCTCTCTCATTTCCCACTATCTATCCCGCTGGCGGGAACGACTAGGACTTATATTGGGAATGATTGGAATGGCTGGTTCTGTCCATCTGGGGCTTAAATCACAGCTGTGTTTCTGTCATTCTCCGATGGTGAGGACCCCGCTAACGCATGCCACGCATGACAGATAGGCTCATATCTCTCATGTAGCTGTGCGACCTCTCATAACTGATTATACCATTTCGCAAGGCAAACGGTCATCTAATGGCGGTGGTACGAGTGCACGTCGTACATTAGGCAGGCATTAAAGACCAAACACGCCTCCGTTGCAGTGATTTAGACCACTGATGAATTGTGGTATAGGGGGATTGTGTTTGGAGGAATAGTGAACGATGATGACTTTGTTTATTTATATCATTACATCATTAGCAACTTAACATAGCGCCGCTCCCCCCGCCTCCATCTTAGTTCATTTATTCAAAAAACAAGGTGCATTGTGAGTAATTAACCTGCGAGTTTGTTCTCCCATCTGATCTAAATAGGTCATCAAAGGCGGATGGAGGAGATGTGCGCTGTGTACACAGTAAACGTACTTAGAATTAATAACTTGGTTAATGTTTACAGTATACTAAATTACATCCCTATGGTATTCCACCTAACCATACACAAACAAGCCTTATCACATTACCCCCCCTACATCTACTACACATGTCCATGTAGCTGTACCAGTGGAGGCTGCTGAGGGGAGGACGGCTCATAATAATGACTTGAACGGAGCAAATGGAATGGCATCAAACCATGTGTTTGATGTATTTGATACCATTCCACTGATTCCGCTCCAGCCATTACCACGAGCCCATCCTCCCCAATTAAGGTGCCACCAACCTCCTGTGGCTGTAGAAAATGTAGAATTAGTAGTTTGTACTTAGTTAAACTTAGTAGTTATTAAGACTTTTATCTAGCTTCATTTTTTATGTTGTCCCTTAAACTCTACAAATGCTATAGATGTATTTACTGTACCATAGCGATTAGAGGGCCGCTCCCTCCCTAATAAGCGATGTCACGTTAAAATGCTGCTGTTTCTCCTCCAGCTACAGTCAGTTATACTAATGGGAACGGCTTTGGAATCTCGCATTTGGCAGGAGGGAGCCGACGCTGCTTCTGTGTCCTCTGCTCTCCTCCCAAATTCCTGTTGATGGATCTGTTCATTTAACATTAGCCCCGAGCGAGGCGAGGATAAGCAGCGGCCTCTAAAAATACCGCTTTTGTGATATTGGCGCCGAAAAAAGATGGGTGAAATTGCATTCAAAATGGAGTCCATTCATCTACTCTCCATACTATACACTATGGAGAGCTATGGAGACCATACTATACACTACTGGCCCGTGGTGCACGTGAGCCACGCCAATACTAACGAACGTATACCGCTTTCCTTCCCTCCCCTGCACCTGAAATATTGATATTCATGTGGAAATGCTACCCTTTATAAACATAATAGCATAAACAAATTGGGAATTTGATTCGGGGCCAAGGAAACAGTGGCGAGAGGAGCTTTTGGCAAGCTCACGAGTCAACATCTGCGCATCTCAGCGAAGCATGATGAATTCTTTACTCTGTGTCAATCAGAGTGCATTTGCAGAGTGAGAGGACCATGCAGTGATAAATCTAAAAACTGGGTTGTCATAGAAACAGTGTGAGGTGCCCGTGCCATGTAAAGTTTTAATTGTCATAAAAAGAAGCCCTCTGGAATCAAATGTCAACAATTAACTGGCCTGAGCCGGGTGCTGATAAAACGAAGGGCTTTTGAGTTTCCCATTAATCAAGCTTGTATCATGGGGAAAGAACAAGAATATGCCACTGTTGAAGGGACTTATTTTCCACCCCAGAATAATGATTTGCATTTATATAGCTCCTTTTTCTCTAACTGATAGTGCTTTGCATTGCATGAAGGGAATTCACAGCAATTCCTTCCATCACCAATGTGTAGCACCCACCTGGGTGATGCTCTCTTGTCATTTTGCTCCAGAATACTCACAATACACATTATCTCAAAGAGGAGGTTAGGGGAAAGATCACTGTAATTTATAAATAACATTCTCCAAACCCAGTACCACAGTCAAGGATTATACGACTGCAAAACGGTCTAGCATCTCTCCTCTAATTCTGTATGCTTTCTTATGGAGATATTATTCAGTTCTCTACTCCCGTCTTCGCCCCGCTCCTCTAAGTGAGACGAAAAGGAGTGAGATGTGGTCACTCACTCATGTCTAAGAAGACCTTGGAGGAACCAGGGCTCCCGGTGGGACTGACAGAGCAGCTTTGATAGATAGGTTACGCTGGCAGGCCCAGACGAACCAAGACACCATGACGGCACTAAACCAGGTACACTAAAGGAACCATATAACATAGAGTTAAGAGTTATTAGAGTTATATGTTCAAATGTATTCCGTCAGGGCCATTCGCTAATGCATTATCACTAGTATCGCTACAATAGATAATGGTGTTGATGTAGGCCTATAATCAGGTCTAGGTGGATTGTGGAGAAGAAAATAGGGAATAGGGGGAAAAAACCATTGAGGAATCCTAAACCAACACCTGGCACCTGTGTAGATCTGAGAGGATTGGAACAGGTATGAGTAATATGATAATGGGCCCATTTTGGTTAAGGGCCGAGGAGGAAAAGAGAAGGGGTCCATTTGGGAGAAAATTTGTATTTTGGTCAAAACAACTACCTATGGAATTGAAATCATGTGACATAAAACCTTAATTAATTGGAAAGAGAATTGAAATTGTGACATAGAAACTTTTATTTGTTTTCAAAAGACAACACTCTCCGTGCGTTAGATCCAACACAATGTGACACAAATGACATAGTAGACACACCGCCCTGAAGCTTTTTCTGTCCCCCACCCACCGTTCGTTCTCACATAAGATCATTCATTCATTTCGGTGACCGTCAAACCGGCTGCGACAGACATAATTCCAACAGCCGGGCGTCAAAGTGAAGGACGAATTGCAGGGGTACATTTTGATTCATACACCCCACAGCGGTCTCACGGCAACGGAGCCTCTCAGCGTCACACACCGTACCGTCCGTATAACCCCCAGTGTCTTCATCTGTGTAATGAACTGGAGGGCTGTACTCTACTCTTTCGATCTCTCCATATTTGTCTGTCCCATGTGTTGGGTAAAGCAAGAAAGAAAAAATGTGTTAATTAGGCTGAATTGAGTTTGTTCATTATAATCCCGGCGACTGCTAGCGTTGCTTGTCATCTGTCAGACCAATGAACTGTGCGAAAGTATTAATTGCAATCGCTTAGTTATACATCTTAATTAACTTCCAAAAACAGTCCTTTTTCAAATTTATAGCCGGATGCGTTTTTTTGTGAAATGTTTTCCAATTAAACGTTTGAGACGCTGAATCAAAAGCGATACATAAAACAGCAGGGGAAGGCTGGTATTCTCCGAGATTAAAGTGAAATAATAATAATTGCAAAAACATAATTTCGTGAACACAATGGTTAAAACAGACGAAAATGCCTTGAAAACTAGTGATGAAGAAACAACACATGGTAAACAGACATACAGAGGAGAATTCAGTGGGAAACTGTTTTCCATTTCCTGTCTTCTGTAACCTCTTTCACCATCTAACCAACATATCAGCCAACACATAATACATATCCGAAATCCTCAATATGTTTCATAATCGAACACCAAAAATGTTGATATATTCACCAGGAGGCATGACACACCCTTTTGAGTACACTAAGTCAAAACCCTATTTTTAGTTCACATTTGGTAGACTGGGTACAGCAGGTTAGATAAACTGGGACACCATTATTATAGTCCTAATTGTACCCCAATGATAATTCAATTGCATTTGTGTGATTAGGAAACATCTGATGATTTTAGAAATGTATCATGTATTGGGCTAATATGTTGGATAGATGTCTGAAGAGGTTACGTTTTCTGAATTCACTCAAACAACAGTATTAATAACAGTACTAATAACAGTATTAATAACAGTGTTAATAACAGTGTTAATAACAGTGTTAATAACAGCACTAATAGCAGTATTAATAACAGTATTAACAGTACTAATAACAGTATTAATAGCAGTGCTAATAACGGTACTAATAACAGTACTATAACAGTACTAATAACGGTATTAATAACAGTACTAACACCAGTACTAATAACAGTACTACAAGAACACATTTACAGTACTACAAGAACCAGAGCCCTACCTAACCTAAGTACAGGGGGTACCTAATGTTAACTGGATCTCTTTCCTCCATTGGACAAGTCTACGAGACTGTCTGAATTGAGCTGCTCCATGTTGTCCTACTTTAGCTAGCTACTGTATGGTTGGTAAAGCAGGACAACTGCAAAATAGACAGAATTACAAAATGGAAACATGGAAACTTGTTTTGATGTATTTTGATGCACCAGTACAACGTATACACATTTATATCACAATTTGGCACAGTGCATTAGTTATGACAGTTTTATAACCTTAACATCAAAACAGAAAAAAATCTGTCACTGATCTTACTATGTGCTTTGCAGGGTGAGCTTCCTGTTTGAAGCTAGCTCTGCCCCCACGAATGATGTCACACCAAGAAAGTGATGTGAATTTGATCATGTGGTTTCTCTGCAGGGACTTAGTAACAATAGTCTTTATTTTCTCTTGTCAGACCAAAAAATAAATGCATCAGGATTTTTATCAGACATTTTTCTGTTGTCCTCTGTTATGTGAGTGATCAGTTGTGGCTTTGAGGCTGACCAATAACAAAAATACCTTTTTGCCTGTTTATGGTCACCTGTGGGTTCTTCACCAACATAACCACAAAGGCTCCAGCAGCTGGTCAAAGACGCTGTAGAACCACAGCAGGTGCTATAAATGAGTCTCTCTATCAAAGCACCAGTTCAACATCTTCATCACCGTGTGTAGGTCTATGCATGTGAAAACAGATGATGATGATGACAGAGTATAATGCTATGTTTAGGATCATGATGTATTTCCCTCAGCCCAGAGCCCTCAATGAACAGCAGAAAGCTGCAAGAGGAGCCAATTAAACGTGCATAGTCAAGTGTGCCAAAACGTGCGCCATGTGCTTTTTGATGTCATCATCACTCTGAGGATGTGTAATACTTTATAAATAAAGGCTTTCTATCATCCTCAAGCTAAGAGCTTAGTTTCATATATGCCATTTGAAGACTATTTTATCCAAGGTGACTTACATTAGAGAGAGTACATTTTTTGTGTGTGTCCCCTGCTTAATTTGAACCCACAACCCTGGTATTGCTAGTGCCACGCTCTTACAAATTGACTCACACAGGATGTTATCACTTCCTTATTTAAACCTTCGTTAAGCCATGTCTCTTTAAGAACCAATTATGCTCTACAATAACGACCTGGTTGAAGTTCTCCGGCATTATGAACTGACACGAATAGATCCTTTACCCAAAGAGCACCTTCAGATTCTGTTGTCACAGTCTAAACACCCATACAGCTCTCCTCTGTCTGTCTTTTCAGAAATGACTGAGGACTTTTGACCATGAAGTTTTAGTACTCTGACACCTCGCAGACGAATGAGAGATGGCAACGGGCGAGGAACACGGTGATGCGAGGAAGCCAAATTGTTTTGGATGCGGAGTGAGATCAAAACGAGAGCGAGACGGAGGGCAACCTTAACGCGTCCTGACACTCAGACAGCAGAGGAGGGACCGGGAATTTTTAGAGGGTGTGAGATGGGGGCACAACCAAAATTACACCACTCAAATACTGAAGAGATGTCACCCTGTGAGTGAATGGGCCTGCAAAGAGTGGCTTTGGCCCGAATAGGAGATATGGTATGACTTCCTATCTTGCCCTACTTAGTTGCCAAATTGTGTCGGATAGGTTAACGTCGATTTGTCTACTTGTTTGAGTATTTTTAAGAATGTTACTTTTACAGACACTCTTGGTACCATCTAGAAAGACTCTCAGTACTCTGCTGGGAGGCTCCTTGAATGTTGAAGCTTTTATCAAGGAAGGAAAATCAGAAAGCTGCTGGAACATTCATCCATGACTAAGAAAACATTCCAACAATGTTCAGAGTATATCCTCTCCACAGCTCTCAACTGAACAGTAACTGGACAAAAACATTCTGGGAACATTAGATGGAGAACTGTTTGATTGACCTGATCGATAAAGACAGCAGCTTTAGCTGGTTCCCATAGGGCCGTGCATAGACATCACTGCTCTCTGTTTGGCGATCAGAGGGCACCCTGATTAGTGATGATTGACAGTCTCCACGTCATCCCATCAGTGTAAAGGCTGACAGCTGATGGAGAATGGAGAGGTGGATCAAGGGCTTTGGTAGAAACAAGGACAACACAACCACAGTTACATTTGATTGTATAATTTATTTAACATGCATTTTACCAGGTTAGTCTCTTTGAGTGGGGTCTCTCCAACAACAGAGACCTTTGCCACTGTAGCAGCACAAGTTATGCTGAATAAAATATATAACAAATTATTTATTCAACTTGAACAATAGTATGAATATGATTTGAAAAATAGGCCTACAGTATTTCGCTGACATACTGATTGAAATCCCACTCCTGGTAATTGTACGGAGTATTATTGATTATTTGACTTTGATGGAAGTGGCTGTAGTCAGCAGTAGCTCCATTGTGACTCAAAGGCTAAAGGCTGGCTCCAGGTACCACCCACACAGCAATATTGAAAACAGCAGCATCCCTGAACTGTAGGATTCAAACCCACGAGAGCCAGAAATAACCATGTCACTGTTATCCTATACCGCAGGGCCTGTAGGAAGTGGATGGGAACTGACTGTTTCAGCTGCTCTTGAATGACTTGTTTTGCTCATAGGCCAAGTGATTGTGTCACCCACCCACCCAGCAAATGGAAATGCAATGGTGGGTTCTAGCCTGGAGACTCAACATTGAATTGCAGGGGATTCAACGTTTGGATGACGAAAGTTTCCTCTCACAACCTCTACAAGCCAGAATGTTGAATAAAATTATATTTTAAACCTACTTTACCGGTTGTCTGTGCAGTTGGTCCTTTTGCTGGTAGGAATGTGGGACAATATATTGACAGGAAATATAATTACATCATCTTTTCAAAGCGCTGGAAGTGCGTTCAGATTTCTATCACCCGAAGCATGTGCAGAACCATGTAAACACGTGCACGAGTTCAGCAAGTATTCATACAACTCGTGAATGTATTTTTATCTTGTGCGCATGACTCAGGTGATAAAAATCAAAAATGCACTACCAGCGCGTTGAAAAGTTAATGTAATTATATTTCCTGTCAATATATTGTCCCACATTCCTACCTGCAAACAGACCAACCGCACAGACAACCGGTAAAGTAAGATCAAATATAACTGTATTCAATATGCTGGCTTGTAGAGGTCATGAGGAAACTTTCCTGATCCAAATGCTCATTTCTGCCTGACGTAGAATTCAATGAAATTCCAGGTCGGGTTTCCCGGCTAGGTGGGTTCAAGCCTGGCTCTTGGTTTTCCACTGGTCATTATTATGCAACTGAGAGCCTATGGCGATTGATTGTAATCAGGAATGTGATGTTTTAAATCTATGGTTTTGATCAATAACATCAAGTTATGAACTCAAAACTTCAACAAACAAGACATAAATGGATTTCACCTGTTGGGAAGACCGGCAGAGCACTCTTTGTTCCTGGCTTCCTCACCAGTGCAAACTGATCATGCATTCCAATCAGTGTTCAATTACAATCAGTTTCAGATGTGTCAGGCTTGATTGCAGGCCTGTTTCCCCCAATCCTCTGCAGCTGGAGAGTGGTGGCCAATAGAGGTACAGCAGGGTAATGCAATCTATTGACGAGGGCAACGGCAGCCATCTTGTAGTGCTGCCCCCTTGTGAGACCATTGATGAATTACATTGCACAACCGTGAACATAGAAATAGACTGTAGAGAACAGATGTTTTTCTCCCGAATCCACATTCATTCCATAATTTTCCAATGCCATGTAAGAGTATCCCTGGCAGTGTCCAAATCATTTTTGATGCTCCTATTTTCTTGTCATTTTCTTGTCATTGAATTCCCTTGGGGAAGCAATTATTTATTGAAGTCAATATCAATACAATATCAATACACCCCGAGTCCATCGGATGTTTTGTGTGACAGTAATGTGAGTTCAATTGTATTCTGTCATTTAATAAGACAGGGAGGGAGCCAGTGGTGTCAAGGCTCTGAAACGTCTCAGAGCATATGTACAAGGGTCAACAACCTGGCAATGACAAGTCCCATCTCTGCAATCTCTTGCTATGTATAACAACACCTCAACATGATGTTAATCTGAGCTCTTAAGTAATAACATGTCGTAGCCGTAGCCTCTAAACATCTTGAGTGGCTCAAAGAGTGTGTGCTATCACAAACCCAATTATCAGGCTCCTAACCATCTGGAGTCAAAGCCCATCATTAGAACCTATATCAATAACCACTGTTTGCATTTGACAGTTTAGAAGGGAAATCAGCCCACCGGGCCCAGACGTCAGTCAGTTCAATATCTACATTTCATTTTCATTTGGTTGAGTTTTCAACTAACGTGAATTCAACGTGAAATCAACAAAACATTTAACCATGTCATTGGATGTAGGTTAAAAGTTGGGTGAAAAAAAGACGAAATAGCAGCAATAAAAAAGCTGCAATGTAACTTTTTGGACGACCCGACCAAGTTCACATAGAAATGTGAGTTCTAGATCTGTCATTCAAATTGAATGCAAGTCTACAAAGCTGTAGATCTGTTCTCTGTGTGCTATTTCTATGCTTCCCATTCTTAAGTTTTGTTTTACTTTCGGTTTTGTACACTAGCGTCAAACAGCTGAAAAAGTGAAATGAAAAGATTATTTCACAGTGGTTTATGTGGTACAATGATTCTCAACACAGTGCTTGTTTGGTCACAGAAACGGAAATTAGGCGAACTATTTGAAGGAAATGGCAGAGCATATTGGACCTTCAAGTTGATGACTTTTTGCAAATCCAATCAGTTTTCCATGTTGATTCAAAGTCATCACATAGATTTCTTGGGTTGAAATGACGTGGAAACAACGTTGATTCAACCAGTGGGTCCCCCCTCTGAGTCAGTGAGTTGTAGGTTTAAATCCCACTATCTATTTCTATATCCATCTGTCACTATTTCACCAACTTAACATTTTGAGGGATTTCATGACTGTGACGGTTGGGTCTTGATATCGTCAAAGCTATGGAGTGGATCCGCTGGTTAGTGCTGTTGTGTATTCTCAGGCGTTTGTGAGTGATGTCCTTGAGATGGAGGTTCAATGCCAATTCTAGGTGAAATAGATGCTGGAGGAGTTAGGCTGTGGACTACTGAACCCTTCACCTATGTGAAAATACAGAATATACTTTGGGCATCAAAGTCAGGTACATGTTCTTACCATATTCACCTGTTGCAACAGTCTTTTCTGTCGGGAACAAGCGTATGTCAAAAACCTTCAAGCTTCAACAGGTTCTATTGTCAATACAAGACCAAGATAATTTATTATTTTACGCTCCCTGGTTTTGAACCATGAGTCAGTTATTGCAGATGATAGCAAAACACAAAACACTCTCTAGAGCTGTGAGAGAAACTGCTCGACCATTTTGACTTAAAAAAAATCCATTCTGACTGCCATAGATAGACATTGCTAATGACAGGGTATAACTCTCATGGAAGAGAGGCATTTCCAAGAAAGATGGCTGCAATTATTGTGGTGATGGTGATGACAGCATTTACCTTCTGAGCTACTGCCCGTTCATAGAGCTAGGGCCCGACTCTATCGGATTCAATTTAGCCGACATTCGCATAGCAGTTGCTTTGGCAGTTTCGGAACTGCGTTAGAGCTCTCAAATCCACAAGCATCTCAGTGCGTTAACACAGTAGGGATAATAAGAAAGAGAGTGGTTTGTGACTTCAACACAGTAGGATAATAAGGAAGAGAGTGGTTTGTGACTTCAACACAGTAGGATAATAAGGAAGAGAGTGGTTTGTGACTTCAACACAGTAGGATAATAAGGAAGAGACTGGTTTGTGACTTCAACACAGTAGAATAATAAGGAAGAGAGTGGTTTGTGACTTCAACACAGTAGGATAATAAGGAAGAGAGTGGTTTGTGACTTCAACACAGTAGGATAATAAGGAAGAGACTGGTTTGTGACTTCAACACAGTAGAATAATAAGGAAGAGAGTGGTTTGTGACTTCAACACAGTAGGATAATAAGGAAGAGAGTGGTTTGTGACTTCAACACAGTAGGATAATAAGGAAGAGAGCGGTTTGTGACTTCAACACAGTAGGATAATAAGGAAGAGAGTGGTTTGTGACTTCAACACAGTAGGATAATAAGGAAGAGAGTGGTTTGTGACTTCAACACAGTAGGATAATAAGGAAGAGACTGGTTTGTGACTTCAACACAGTAGAATAATAAGGAAGAGAGTGGTTTGTGACTTCAACACAGTAGGATAATAAGGAAGAGAGTGGTTTGTGACTTCAACACAGTAGGATAATAAGGAAGAGAGTGGTTTGACTTCAACACAGTAGGATAATAAGGAAGAGAGTGGTTTGTGACTTCAACACAGTAGAATAATAAGGAAGAGAGTGGTTTGTGACTTCAACACAGTAGAATAATAAGGAAGAGAGTGGTTTGTGACTTCAACACAGTAGGATAATAAGGAAGAGAGTGGTTTGTGACTTCAACACAGTAGAATAATAAGGAAGAGAGTGGTTTGTGACTTCAACACAGTAGAATAATAAGGAAGAGAGTGGTTTGTAACTTCAACACAGTAGGATAATAAGGAAGAGAGTGGTTTGTGACTTCAACACAGTAGAATAATAAGGAAGAGAGTGGTTTGTGGCTTCAATACAGTAGGATAATAAGGAAGAGAGTGGTTTGTGACTTCAACACAGTAGGGATAATAAGGAAGAGAGTGGTTTGTGACTTCAACACAGTAGAATAATAAGAAAGAGAGTGGTTTGTGACTTCTAACACAGTAGGATAATAAGGAAGAGAGTGGTTTGTGACTTCAACACAGTAGAATAATAAGAAAGAGAGTGGTTTGTGACTTCTAACACAGTAGGATAATAAGGAAGAGAGTGGTTTGTGACTTCTAACACAGTAGGATAATAAGGAAGAGAGTGGTTTGTGACTTCAACACAGTAGGATAATAAGGAAGAGAGTGGTTTGTGACTTCAACACAGTAGGATAATAAGGAAGAGAGTGGTTTGTGACTTCTAACGCAGTAGGATAAAAAGGAAGAGAGTGGTTTGTGACTTTAACACAGTAGGATAATAAGGAAGAGAGTGGTTTGTGACTAACACAGTAGGATAATAAGAAAAAGACTGGTTTGTGACTTTAACACAGTAGGATAATAAGGAAGAGGGTGGTTTGTGACTTTAACACAGAAGAATAATAAGGAAGAGAGTGGTTTGTGACTTTAACACAGTAGGATAATAAGGAAGAGAGTGGTTTGTGACTAACACAGTAGGATAATAAGAAAAAGACTGGTTTGTGACTTTAACACAGTAGGATAATAAGGAAGAGGGTGGTTTGTGACTTCAACACAGTAGGATAATAAGGAAGAGAGTGGTTTGTGACACACGAGTAGCCGCTCACCGATTTGTCAGCTCATACCGCAGTTACACCTCCAACATCAGTAGGGTTAAAACATGACTCATGAAACAGAGAAATACCATGGCTACGTCCCAAATGGCACCCTATTCTCTATATGGTGCACTACTTTAGACCAGAGCCCTGTGATCCCTAGTCAAAAGTAGTGCACTAAATAGGGGACAGGGTGCCATTTGGGACGTTGCCATGGTATTTCTCTGTTTCATGAGTCATGTTTTAACCCTACTGTTAAGTAAAGAACACTAGAATTACATCAGAGTCACTACAGTGTTCTAAAGGAGGTGGGTGATTTTGAAATCAGAAGAACATCTAGATGGCTACTGTGTATTTGTATAACTTTGAAAGGACATTCTGATCATTCATTTGTATAACATTGAACGGACATTCTGATCATTAATTTGTATAACATTGAGAGGACATTCTGATCATTCATTTGTATAACATTGAAAGGACATGCTGATCATTAATTTGTATTACATTGAGAGGACATGCTGATCATTCATTTGTATAACATTGAGAGGACATGCTGATCATTCATTTGTATAACATTGAAAGGACATTCTGATCATTCATTTGTATAACATTGAACGGACATGCTGATCATTCATTTGTATAACATTGGAAGGACATGCTGATCATTCATTTGTATAACATTGAGAGGACATGCTGATCATTCATTTGTATTACATTGGAAGGACATGCTGATCATTCATTTGTATAACATTGAGAGGACATGCTGATCATTCATTTGTATAACATTGAGAGGACATGCTGATCATTCATTTGTATAACATTGAGAGGACATGCTGATCATTCATTTGTATAACATTGAGAGGGCATGCTGATCATTCATTTGTATAACATTGAGAGGACATTCTGATCATTCATTTGTATAACATTGAGAGGACATGCTGATCATTCATTTGTATAACATTGAGAGGACATTCTGATCATTCATTTGTATAACATTGAGAGGACATTCTGATCATTCATTTGTATTACATTGAGAGGACATTCTGATCATTCATTTGTATTACATTGAGAGGACATGCCTTCTTATAGGAGAATGAATCAACAAACAAAAGCACATCAGTCTTAGTAATGAGCAACGTTAGAGGCTTGAGAGCTGTTCATTGTGTCTGTCAGTGTTTATACTGTATCTCTGAGTGTCTGTATGGGTGAGTGTGCATATCAATGTACAATACAATTATCAGATGTAGAAGAGGGTATGATTAAATGGTATACCTGACCATGTGTGTTAACCTCTACTTGAGTGTCTTTTGAAGTATTAGTGTGTTTATGAGTAAGTGAATAAGCAAGCTTGCATGTGTCTTTCATTGTGTGTGTGCATACATGCCTGCACTGGTGCATCCCCCTGTGACTGTGTGTGTCCTCAACTCCCTCCCCCCTGTTTTCCCTAGACAGGAGTGTCATTCCTGCTTAAGCCAGTCTGAGCTCAACCCTAAGTGAGCAGTGTCTGGCCCCCTAGTTCCGAGCCTAAATGGCTGGCTGAGTGGCGGTAATTGCCTCCCACCCTGTCAGTTCCTACTTGGAGCAGCCGCAGCGAATGATCGCCGGGCCGAAGCAGCATGGCCGAGGTTGGGCCACACACATTGCCTGGCCAGGCCAGGGGAAGCCGGCCCCTCTGTCCTGTCTGAGAAACCAACGGGCCCCTCTGTCCTGTCTGAGAAACCAACGGGCCCCTCTGTCCTGTCTGAGAAACCAACGGGCCCCTCTGTCCTGTCTGAGAAACCAACGGGCCCCTCTGTCCTGTCTGAGAAACCAACGGGCCCCTCTGTCCTGTCTGAGAAACCAACGGGCCCCTCTGTCCTGTCTGAGAAACCAACGGGCCCCTCTGTCCTGTCTGAGAAACCAACGGGCCCCTCTGTCCTGTCTGAGAAACCAACGGGCCCCTAATGCGTTCAGAAAACGGGTCGAAGACATCCGAGGGGTCATTTACAGACGATGAGACGCGGCGCAAGGAGAAAAGAAACGTTTACTTATTTAAACTGAAAGGTCGTTAGCGGAGAGACGCAAAGGGTCTTTGACAAATGGAGTCAGGGCCACTTAACGTTCCATTCTTGGAGAGAGGAGGTATTTAAGAGAAGAAAAAAAATTATAAAAAAATTGGCTTTAACGTCTACATTCAGCTGGTCAGCGCACTGCAGTTGGTTTTACATAACCAATGCATGACGCACCAAAGAAAACAAGATAGCATGTTACTTTCTATACATCACACTAACCACAGAGCCCACAGAGTCAACAGCCTTTAGGCTAAAGACTGACTCAATTCCTCACCGATATTCCATCTCCATATGAAAGTCTGATTCTTCCACTTCCAGCTCTGGCAGCTGTTTGTGTAGATAAACAGAAGGAGAGTGTATCCTCGGAGGACGCGGGGCTATTGAGTAAAACGCTTGTGTGACTCCCTCTCCTCCTCACCCCCTCCGCTCTCTCTTCTGCTTTCTCAGTACATCTCGCCCTGGGGGGGTGAAAGCACAGCTGGCACGCAGGACTATCCCAACCCATTCCACACTAACGGACACGTCACACGTTAAAACGCACATGCAGTGGGTCGGCGGGTGGCGCTCGCGGTCACATGTGAGGTGTGAGGTGTGTGGTGTGTGTGTGTGTGCGTGCGTGCGTGCGTGCGTGCGTGCGTGCGTGCGTGCGTGCGTGCGTGCGTGCGTGCGTGCGTGCGTGCGCCCGCATGCATGTGAGTGTGTGTGAACTCGTGTGTGTGGTCACCGTCAATGCAGGGGGTTAATCAGAAGAATATGCTCCGTTCACAGGGGAGGCCATGTCGAGGAGGCAAAAGTGTCCTCTGCTCAAAGAGCAAATCTGAGAGATGTAAAATAAAGGTGATAACCAGGGTGTTTAAATGTAAAAGGGGGAGGGAGAAGGGGAGAAAGGGGGAGGAAAGAAGCCCTCTCTTTCTCCTAGTGACGTCTCTGGGGAACTCTTTCCCTTCATCAAAGGCTCCTATTAAAATGAGATGAGTAAGACTGGAGCTGTGACGCTGTGAGACCTGCTATGGCAGCACTGTGGAGTCGGATAACATGTCTCTCTCTCCCACACACAGACACGCAGACACACTCTCTTCAGTGGTTCCTTTGGATGAAAGGGAGAAGGTATGTACACTCCAACAATGCCTTTAAAAAACATCATGACAGGGAAATGACTCCCTCCATTTTTGGGGACTGTCAGCTGCCTGAGGTTGCTTTGAAACCAGCAGAGGAGGAAATGCATTAATAAACAAGGTTATTGTAGTGTGTCAAAGGTCAATCAATTTAATCATAGTATAGCTGTACAAACTGAAATGGATTGTGTACAAGAGTGTCAATAACATAATATGGTTGGAAATCAGGTGCGCTAGATTAAGGTAGGAGAGTGAAAACCTACAGGACTGGAGCTCTCCAGGAACAGTCGAACAGGGGACTGAGGGGTGAGGGGAGTAGGCAGTGAGGGGACTGAGTAGTAAGGGAACTGAGAAGTGAGGGAACTGAGAAGTGAGGGGACTGAGAAGTGAGGGGACTGATGGGACTGAGGAGTGAGGGGACTGAGAAGTGAGGGGACTGAGAAGTGAGGGGACTGAGGAGTGAGGGGACTGAGGAGTGAGGGGACTGATGGGACTGAGGAGTGAGGGGACTGAGGAGTGAGAGGACTGAGGAGTGATGGGACTGATAGGAGTGAGGAGTGAGGGGACTGAGGCGTGAGGGGACTGAGGAGTGAGAGGACTGAGGAGTGAGAGGACTGAGGAGTGAGAGGACTGAGGCGTGAGGGGACTGATGGGACTGAGGAGTGAGAGGACTGAGGCGTGAGGGGACTGAGAGAGCTTCTCCCCTGACAGCCAGGAGAATATCTGGCCTTGATGTGACAGAGAGGTAGTGGCGCTACGGAGAACGACGTGAGGGGCTGATAGTGGTCACATCGCATTAGTGTCTCCCAGGGCTTTGTTTGTGGGTGGACTAGTGACAGACAGGCTGACTGGGACCCAGTGGTGGCCGGGTTGTGGTGGTCGAGGTGTGGGGTGCCTGGCTTAAGAGCCCGAGGAGACGGGGCGGCTAAACTAAGCATCACCCATCCAGTCAATCAGTCACAGTCAATGTATTTAGGTTGCAGTGTTGGACCACTTTGATCATGACAGAAGAGCTAGCGAGCTGCATCAAAGGCCCACATAGCCTTGTGTCCTAGTGCCTTGTGTCCTAGTGCCTTGTGTTCTAGTGTCTTGTGTCCTAGTGCCTTGTGTCCTAGTGCCTTGCGTCCTAGTGCCTTGCGTCCTAGTGCCTTGCGTCCTAGTGCCTAGCGTCCTAGTGCCTAGTGTTAAAATGCCTTGCGTTCTAATGCCTTGTGTTCTAGTGCCTTGTGTTCTAGTGCCTTGTGTTCTAGTGCTTTGTGTTCTAATGCCTTGTGTTATAATGCCTTGTGTTCTAATGCCTTGTGTTCTAGTGCCTTGTGTTCTAGTGCCTTGTGTTCTAGTGCCTTGTGTTCTAGTGCCTTATGTTTGAGTTCCTTGTGTTCAAGTTCCTTGTGTTCTAGCGCCTTGCGTTCTAGTGCTTGTGTTCTAATGCCTTGTGTTATATTGTCTTGTGTTCTAGTGCCTTGTGTTTTAGTGCCTTGTGTTATAATGCCTTGTGTTCTAATACCTTGTGTTCTAGTGGCTTGTGTTTTAGTGCCTTGTGTTCTAATGCCTTGTGTTCTAGTGCCTTGTGTTTTAGTGCCTTCTGTTCTAGTGCCTTGTGTTCTAGTGCCTTGTGTTCTAGTGCCTTGTGTTCTAATGCCTTGTGTTCTAATGCCTTGTGTTCTAATGCCTTGTGTTCTAGTGCCTTGTGTTTTAGTGCCTTGTGTTCTAGTGCCTTGTGTTCTAGTGCCTTGTGTTCTAATGCCTTGTGTTCTAATGCCTTGTGTTCTAGTGCCTTGTGTTTTAGTGCCTTGTGTTATAATGTCTTGTGTTCTAGTGGCTTGTGTTTTAGTGCCTTGTGTTATAATGTCTTGTGTTATGCCTTGTGTTATAGTGCCTTGTGTTATGCCTTGTGTTCTAGTGCCTTGTGTTCTAGTGCCTTGTGTTCTAGTGCCTTGTGTTCTAGTGCCTTGTGTTCTAATGCCTTGTGTTCTAATGCCTTGTGTTCTAATGCCGTGTGTTCTAATGCCTTGTGTTCTCGTGCCTTGTGTTGATTTCTTGCTATATTATGCGCGTGCATGCATACACACACTCAGACAGACCATCGCAAACACATATACACGTTCACACACATACACACAGATACGCACACCAACACACAGATACTCTCTCACACGTACACACACACTCTCCCTCTCTCTCTCTCTCGCGCTCTCTCTCACTCAGTTGGAGTTCAAAGGAAGAGTGGGCCATTAGTCCTTGTGGAGAGGATAGCTTTTGACTGTAGTTGTGGCCCTCTATCAAATACGATTAAGGGCTGCTATTGACAGGAGCCGCTTGCTGTAATGACCCACGGTGAAAGAGTCTTTTACTTTGATGGCAAGAGAGCGTCGGCTACATTGGACATTTTCTCTTTAAGGGGAAAAAAGCCTCTTTTTTTTCATCTAAAAAGTGTCTTACAAATGCTTTTCCCCCACATCGCCCCGAAGACAATTGGTTCAATTTTGAGAGGGTCCACATTGTATTTCGGTGTCAGCTTTCCATAATGTCTGACTTGGAGAGATGACAGAAATCACAATTAATTGCCGGGGTCTTGTATCAATGGGCGAGATAAGGGAGTTGTTTTTTTGGACACATTGTCATGCATGCGTGACGCATACCAAATGAGGATGTACTGCTGATCTGATGTGCACTGAGTGTACAAAACATTAAGAAAGCCTTCCTAATATTGAGTTGCACCCCTCACCCTTTTTCTCTCAGAAAGCCTCAATTCATCGAGGCATGGACTCGACAAGGTGTGGAAAGCGTTCCACAGGGTTGCTGGTCCATGTTGACTCCAATGCTTCCCACAGTTGTGTCAAGTTGGCTGGATGTCTTTTGGGTAATGGACCAATCTTGATAAACACAGGAAACTGTTGAATGTGAAAACCCATCAGAGTTACAGTTCTTGACACAAACCGGTGCGCCTGCCACCTACTACCGTACCCCATTCAAAGGCACTTAAATCTTTTGTCTTGCCCATTCACCCTCTGAAAGGCACACACACAATTCATGTCTCAATTGTGTCATGGCTTGAAAGTCCTTCTTTAACCCATCTCCTCCCCTTCATCTACACTGATTGAAGTGGATTTAACAAGCGACATCAATAATGGATCATAGCTTTCACCTGGATCCACCTGGTCAGTCTATGTCATGGAAAGAGCAGCTGTTCATAATGTTTTGTATACTCAGTGTATATTTCCACCTTATTGGAATATGAATTGCAACTACGCAAAAGGGCAGTTCGTGTGTGTGTCGTACGTGAGTGTGCATGCATTATTTGCCCATCAGGTGTTGGTCTACATTACCTGCGCATACACACATGTATCGGCGTGTTCTCAAAACTCTGTATGTCGTCATTAGCATGTGAGTGTCAGAATGTATGCGCGTCCACTCTGGATCCACTGACACTTATACAAAACAGCAGGGTGTACAGTCTGAGATGATATGTAATAGTATTGAGTGTGATTAACATTATGCACACAGACAGAAGGCCCTCCCAACTGTATCTGTCCTTGATTAACCAGAACAGATTCAGTGCTTGCACACACTCTTCATACGAGAGACCACCTCTTCTGCCCGTTAGCGGGAGAACGAGACAAGTAGTCTGTCTGTTATCAAAGGAGAGTACACACATAGACAGTGGCCGTGTCCGAATGCCCATACTAGCGTACTACATACTTAAACTGCGTAATATGTACTCGTCATAGCATACAATTTAGCACGTACCGTTTAGTAAAAAGTATGCAGTGTGCCACGGCTGCACTACAGTAGCGGTTCCTAACTGGCTGAGTATGTGGGGTGGCGCCGAGTGCAAGTGGATTTTTCCAAATTCAACAGACATGCATTGTTAATCAGCCTGATAATAGCTCCTTACTAATTCGATTAATTTCTCTAAACACTGAATATAATAGGAATGAAGTTACAGTGCATATGGAACGTATTCAGACCCCTTGACTTTTACTACATTTGGTTACGTTACAGCCTTATTCTAAAATAAATTTAATTGTTTATTTTCCTCATCAATCTACAAACAATACCCCATAATGACAAAGCGAAAATAGATTTTTGGACCATTTTGGCAAATGTATAAAAAAACAGAAAAACCTTATTTACATAAGCATTCAGACCCTTTGCTATGAGACTCCAAATTGAGCTCAGGTGCATCCTGTTTCCATTGATATTCCTTGAGATGTTTCCACAACTTGATTGGAGTCCACCTGTGGTAAATTCAATTGATTGGACATTATTTGGAAAGGCACACACCTGTCTAAATAAGGTCCCACAGTTGACAGTGCAAGTCAGAGCAAAAACCAAGCCATGACGTCAAAGGAATTGTCCGTAGAGCTGCGAGACAGGATTGTGTCAAGGCACAGATCTGGGGAAGGGCACCAAAAATGTCTGCAGCATTGAAGGTCCCCAAGAACACAGTGCCCTCCATCATTCTTAAATGGAAGAAGCTTAGAACCACCAAGACTCTTCCTAGAGCTGGTCACCCGGACAAACAGAGCAATCGGGGGAGAAGGGCCTTAATCAGGGAGGTGACCAAGAACCCGATGGTCACTCTGAAAGAGCTCCAGAGTTCCTCTGTGGAGAAGAGAGAACCTTCCAGAAGAACAACTATCTCTGCAGCACTCCACCAATCAGGCCTTTATGGTAGAGTGGCCAGACAGAAGCCACTCCTTAGTAAAAGGCACATGACATCCCGCTTGGAGTTTGCCAAAAGGCACCTAAAGACTCTCAGACCATGAGAAACAAGATTCTCTGGTCTGATGAAACCAAGATTGAACTCTTTGGCCTGATTGCCAAGCGTCACGTCTGGAGGAAACCTGGCAACA
Organism: Salvelinus namaycush; assembly: GCF_016432855.1. NCBI lineage: Eukaryota > Metazoa > Chordata > Actinopteri > Salmoniformes > Salmonidae > Salvelinus > Salvelinus namaycush. The sequence goes on from NC_052344.1 coordinate 13,346,433, forward strand.
TCCCTACAGTGAAGCATGGTGGTGGCAGCATCACACTGTGGGGATGTTCAGAGGCAGGGACTGGGAGACTAGTCAGGATTGAGGGAAAGATGAACGGATTAAAGCACAGAGAGATCCTTGATGAAAACCTGCTCCAGAGAGCTCAGGACCTCAGACTGGGGTAAATGTTAATCTTCCAAAAGGACAACGACCCTAATCACACAGCCAAGACAACGCAGGAGTGGCTTCAGTAAACCTGTTTTTGATTTGTTATGATGGGGTATTGTGTGTAGATTGATGGGGGGAAAAACAATTTAATACATTTTAGGATAAGGCTGTAACGTAACAGATTGTGGTATTAAAATGATATTCACAAAATACTCTCTAATGTCAAAGTGGAAGTAAAATTCTAACATTTGGTAAAGCATTTATGAAAAATAAAACACTAATATACCTTGATTACATAAGTAATCAACCCCATGAGTCAATACCATTGGCAGCTATTACAGCTGTGAATCTTTCTGGGTAAGTCTCTAATAGCTTTGCGCACCTGGATGGTGCATCATTTGCCCATTATTCTTTATAAAATTCTTCAAGCTCTGTCAAGTTGGTTGTTGATCATTGCTAGACAGCCATTTTCCTGTCTTGCCATAGATTTTCAAGCCGATTTCAGTCAAAACTGTAACTAGGCTACTCAGGAACATTCAATCTCATTTTGGTAAGCAACTCCAGTGTATATTTGCCCTTGTGTTTGAGGTTATTGTCCTGCTGAAAGGTGAATTTGTCTGCCAGTGTTTGCTGGAAAGCTGATTGAACCAGGTTTTTCTCTAGGATTTCACCTGTGCTTAGATCTATTCTGTTTCTTTTTATCATAAAGTTCCCTAGTCCTTGCTTATGATCATCATACCGATGACAGACATACCAATAACCCTCATACTTGAAAATATTAAGAGTGGTACTCAGTGATGTGTTGTGTTGTATTTGCCTCAAACATAACGCTTCGTATTCAGGACATGAAGTAAATTTCTTAGCCACATTTTTTGCAGTTTTACTTTAGTGACTTATTGCAAACAGAATGCATGTTTTGGAATATATTTATTCTGTACAGGCTTCCTTCTTTTCACTTTGTCATTTGGGTTAGTATTGTGGAACAACTACAATGTTGTTGATCCATCCTCAGTTTTCTCCTATCACAGCCATTAAACTCTGTAACTGTTTTAACGACACTATTGGTAAAATCCCTGAGCGGTTTCCTTCCTCTACGGCAACTGAGTTAGGAAGGACGCCTGTATCTTTGTAGTGATTGGGTTTATTTTATAAACCATCCAAAGTGTAATTAATAACTTCACCATGCTCAAAGGGATATTCAATGTCTGCTTTTTTTTGTTTGTTTTACTTATCCACCAATAGGTGCCCTTCTTTGCGAAGCATTGGAAATCCTCCCTGGTCTTTGTGGTTCAATCTGTGTTTGAAATTCTCTGCCCGACTGAGGGACCTTACAGATAATTGTATGCGTGGGGTACAGAGATGAGGTAGTAATTCACAAATCATGTTAATCACTATTATTGCATGCAGACTGAGTTCATGCAACTTATTAGGCGACTTGTTAAGCACATTTTTACTACTGAACTTCTTTAGGCTTACCATGACAAAGAGGTTGAATACTTATTGACTCAAGACCTTTCAGTTTTTTATTTGCACTTAATTTGTAAACATTTTGAAAAACATAATTCCACTTTGACATAATGGGTTATTGTGTGTAGGCCAGTGACAAAATATCTGAATATGATCAATTTTAAATTCAGGCTGTAACACATCAAAATGTGAAAAAAGTCAAAGGTTGTGAATACTTTCTGAAGTCACTGTATACCGTAGCCCAAAAGCCCATATATGCTATTTAAAAAGGACTGCGGAAGGGAACAGATCATTTGGTTCCATTTCAACATATTTATTAGTGAAACCAAAGTGTTGTAATATATATACAGTTGAAGTCTGAAGTTTACATACACTTAGGTTTAAAACTCGTTTTTCAGCCACTCCGCAAATTTCTTGTCAACATACTATAGTTTTGGCAAGTCGGTTAGGACATCTACTTCGTGCATGACACAAGTAATTTTTCCAACAATTGTTTACAGACAGACTATTTCACTTATAATTCACTGTATCACAATTCCAGTGGGTCAGAAGTTTACATACACTAAGTTGACTGTGCCTTTAAACAGCTTGGAAAATTCCAGAAAATGATGTCATGGCTTTAGAAGCTTCTGATAGGCTAATTGACATCATTTGAGTCGGAGGTTTACCTGTGGATGTATTTCAAAGCCTACCTTCAAACTCAGTGCCTCTTTGCTTGCCATCATGGGAAAATCAAAAGAAATCAGCAAAGACCTCAGAATTTTTTTTGTAGACCTCCACAAATCTGGTTCATCCTTGGGAGCAATTTACAAAAGCCTGAAGGTACCATGTTCATCTGTTCAAACAATAGTACGCAAGTATAAACACCATGGGACCATGAGGCCGTCATACCGCTCAGGAAGGAGATGCGTTCTGTCTTCTAGAGATGAACGTACTTTGATGCGAAAAGTGTAAATCAATTCCAGAACAATATCAAAGGACCTTGTGAAGATGCTGGAGGAAACAGGTACAAAATTATCTATATCCACAGTAAAACGAGTCCTATATCGACATAACCTGAAAGGCCGCTCAGCAAGGAAGAAGCCACTGCTCCAAAATTGCCATAAAAAAGCCAGACTACAGTTTGCAACTGCATATGGGAACTAAGATCATACTTTTTGGAGAAATGTCCTCTGGTCTGATGAAACAAAAATAGAACTGTTTGGCCATAATGACCATTGTTAGATTTGGAGGAGAAAGAGGGAGGTTTGCAAGCCGAAGAACACCATCCCAACCATGACGCACGGGGCATGGCAGCATTATGTGGGGGTGCTTTGCTGCAGGAGGGACTGGTGCACTTCACAAAATAGATGGCATCATGAGGTGGGAAAATGTTGTGGATATTTTGAAGCAACATCTCAAGACATCAGTCAGGAAGTTAAAGCTTGGTCGTAAATGGGTCTTCCAAATGAACAATGACCCCAAGCATACTTACAAAGTTGTGGCAAAATGGCTTAAGGACAACAAAGTCGAGGTATTGGAGGGGCCATCACAAAGCCCTGACCTCAATCCCATAGAAAATTTGTGGGCAGAACTGAAAAAGCATGTGCAAGCAAGGAGGCCTACAAACCTGACTCAGTTACACCAGCTCGGTCAGGAGGAATGGGCCAAAATTCACCCAACTTATTGTGGGAAGCTTGTGGAAACGTTTGACCCAAGTTAAACAATTTAAAGGCAATGCTACCAAATACTAATTGAGTGTATGTAAACTTCTGACCCACTGGGATTGTGATGAAAGAAATAAAAGCTGAAATAAATAATTCTCCATAATATTATTCTGACATTTCACATTCTTAAAATAAAGTGGTGATCCTAACTGACCTAAGACATGGAATTTCTACTAGGATTAAATGTCAGGAGTTGTGAAAAACTGAGTTTAAATGTATTTGGCTAAGGTGTATGTAAACTTCCGACTTGAACTGTACATTAAATCAAATAGCCAAGTACACCAAAACCTTTGAAATGTTCAAATCAAAAGGCTAGGCCTATTGGACAGAAAAATGTTGACAGTCAGGTGCATCACAAATTCAGAACAGCTGGACAGCAACATAATAAACTAAAGCACTGATCATTGGAAACGATTTCAAAATGAATGCTAAGACTTGATCCATAAATTCAATAATTAAATAGGTAGTCTAGTCTACAAACTAAAACAATCCATGTGTTCAAATCAAAAGACCTGATTAACATGGCATGAATAACACAGCCACATCCCGAGTCCCCGGTGCAAACACACATTCAGAAATCAAATGATGGTTTAATATTTACTTTGAAAGCTCTAACAAAGGCCAAGAGAACAGGAAACACTTCTCAATGACAAAACAGAAATCACCCTAAAAAATGAAGAAAACACTTGTGATTTCAAACATGTAGACTACGATGCAATACTTGTGATCATTTTAAAGAGAACAAAAACGACTTAGCCTACTGTTGAACACCACCACCGAAACGTTGCTGTTTGGCATTGTCCCAATGACGTAGAGTAGTTTGGTTGTTTGGCTACTTGAACAGAACAAGGGCCCATGGCTCACAGCCCACCTCTTCCAATGCATTGGGGAAAAGTGAGCATGTAATTGTACTAGATGAAGAGCTAAGATGAGTATAACATCCTGGCATTTAAAACAGAATTGATTGTCGAAAATCCACATAGGCCTGCCGCCTACCATGAAACACTATATTTTTGCATACTGAGAATGCATCTTGCGCGATTGCTTAAGTATGCCGGTCTCACAGTTATTGACCGTTAATTACCATAAACAAGTTTAGCAAGTCAAGGCCTCCACGCATACAATTTGCATTCAAGCCGCTGATGTGCGTCTTTGGCACATGTACATTTAAAGTCTGATAAATCAATTTAATATACACCATCACAAAAAATCCATGATTTATTTTTGTCAGGTCTAAAGAAACATATGAATGTATTATAGAAGAACAGAATATGAGTTGACCTACTGTATGTCATCCGGCTATGCTCCATGCCATAGGCTGTAGGCTTGTTCATTTAGCTGACAAGATATAAATCCCATGCCATTATTTTATATTATATGATTTTATAGTAAGAAGAATATCATTGAAGTGGCTATGTTGAGCATAACACATGATACTTCGAAACTGCTCCTAAAAGTGATAATTTGAAACAGGTCTTATATGCTAGAATTAAAGTTACTTTGAAACTGTCACGGTTTTCTAAATTAGAACCCAGAAGCAGACCAGGACAAGGAGAGTAAGACAAAGGTGAGTATTTATTTACAAGTTTAAACGTAGAGGTAGAATGATCCAGGTGGCGGAGCGGGCAGAGGAGGTGAGTTGATGGGAGTGAATAGGCAGATCCAAGGGAGTAACAGAAGCCACCGACGACCAGGCAGGAATGGGGTGAGTGTTCCGGGTGAATGACTGTAGACAGAACAAACAGAGGTAAGTTCAAGGCAAGCAAGACGTACAAAACAACAAAACAAACTCTATCAAACTGGAGGCTGATACGCTGGCACAACATACTGTTCATGGCTAACGATCCGGCAGGGAATGGATGTCAGGTCAGAGCTTATGAAGTGGAGGGGTGATGATCAGGACCAGGTGTGCAGATAGCTGATGGGATACAGGTGCGGGTAATCAGAGATCTCCCAACTAGCTACGTCGCCCGGCAACCAGACAGGGTGCGTTCCAGGACACCGGAAAAACACTCCAGGACAGAACACAGGCAAAAACAGACTCAGGAAGCGGGATTCGTGACAGAAACTTTAGTTGTGAATGATACAAATCTTAGAATGTCTTAGAAATCGAAACATATATGGGCTGCATGATGCCCTATAGGCTATTGATGATTTGAGAAAGTCTTATAAAAAGCTTGCACTCCATTCCTTGGCTCAGGCTGCACAACTGTTCTGTCATCACATCATCATATTTTCACCCATCAGACTATTCTCAATATAATATTGTCTTCACTGATGTGTCGATTTAGAATGACCCATTATCAAATGGGCAGGAACAGTGGCAGGGGAAAAAAGACATGTATTCCATATGCGCTCGAATAACAGAATGGCGGCCGCGTGCTGTCCCACCGGTACGTTTTTCAATGATGCTGGATAGGCTACTTGGGTTTTATAGCTGAGTTGTACTTAATATGAGCAGCTGAGGAATAAATATAACAAGACTTATTTCACTCCACACATCAACCACTGTTTGACAGACTATCCTCCTCCAGTGAATTTCAGAGAAATTTAAATGGTGAAACATTTAAAAAGTTATCCTTTTTAGATAAGACTATACTAAATATATTCACATCACCAAATAATTGATTAAAACACACTGTTTTGCAGTATCCTCAGCAGCACTCTGTAGGGTAGCATCATTGTGTAGCCAGAGGACAGCTAGCTTCCGTCTTCCTCTGAGTACATTGACTTCAATAAAAACCCTAGGAGGCTCATGGTTCTCACCCCCTTCCATAGACTTACACAGTAATTATGACAACTTCCGGAGGACGTCCTCCAACCTATCAGAGCTCTTGCAGCATGAACTGACATGTCATCCACCCAATCAAAGGAACAGATAATTAATCTAGTACTGAAAGCATTAGCTACGGCTAGCTAGCACTGCAGTGCATAAAATGTGGTGAGTAGTTGACTAAAAGAGAGAGAAATACAATAGTTGAACAGTTTTGAATAAATACAATTCTTAAAAATTGAAGTAGAAGCAAGAGAGAGCTAGAAAGCTATATTTAATATTTTCACTTTCACCTAGTTAGAAAATGCAGCTAGCTAGCTAGTTTAGCCTACTCAAACACCCAGCTCAAACAGAGGGATGCTATGTTAGCTAGCTGGTTATGACTATCCAACACAACACTGGAACCCTTCCAAGTCAAGACAAGCTTTTTGTTTTACTAATTTATTGCCACAGAGGCCAGCCGGTGTAACTTCTAAACTGTTTACTGAAATGCTTACTGACTGTACACTGTAACGTTACTGCATGATTGTAGCGGGTTTACTAATGCGTTAGTACTATGTTTACTATGACATTACTTTTGCTAATATGGTGACAATGATATAGGCTGTGTGTAGCAGTTATGATATGGTTTGGCTTGGAAAGGTTTTTTTGTGTGGTACAGCTGATGTGTTGTGCATTGAAGTCCACAAGCGAAGGGAAAAGGTGGGAGGAGGAGAGCACATAGATGCGATAAGGAATACAACGTGGCTGCTATGAAAGTGAACTGTGTTTACGTGTGATCGGGGGTGTATTCCGCCGTTTCTGAAAGGGAAGCAAACGGAACAAAACGGGGATAAACATACCAATAGAAACTCCAATAGTCCAATGGAAACTCTCGTTTGCATCTGTTGGACTAAAGATTACACCCTAGATCAGATAGATAAAGGCAAGAGTGTGCAAGGCGGTATTGAATGTGTCACTGTCTGCCCATGTGTCACTGTCTGTCACCTCACATTTTTATCTCAACCTGTGTACCTACTTTGTACATTTTCATTCATAGGCTAGGTTGTAGCAACCTCATGATGAGTATAGGGAAAATTCAAGTATCATGTAGTAGCCTAAACCTATCAATGTTACATTGAACTGGGTGAATGGAATATGAATGACAGTCATCCAATATGCTGTAATAGAAATAAGGCCAAGCTCATGAAAAACAAATCGTCCTCCCTCATCTTAAACTGCACCGACCGCCACTGTTTGAGGAGCATGCTCTCATTGCGCAACAGGTGATATTCCGCCCAAACTCTGTATGCCATGGGCTCTCCAACCCTGTTCCTGCAGCTACCCAGTACTCTGTATGCCATGGGCTCTCCAACCCTGTTCCTGCAGCTACCCAGTACTCTGTATGCCATGGGCTCTCCAACCCTGTTCCTGCAGCTACCCAGTACTCTGTATGCCATGGGCTCTCCAACCCTGTTCCTGCAGCTACCCAGTGCTTCCTTTGGTAAACCAAGTGAAATCTGTTCAGGAACATTGATAGTAACATGTTTTCGCAAGGAAACGTATTTCACTAAACTGTTGACAGCCCCTCTGCGCACTTGAGAAATGAATAAAGGAGAGAGAGGAGGAGATAGAAACACATGCTGGTGATATATTTTGTAGCTAAAGGTAATGTGTCAACCTATTAATTATGAAAATATTTAAAAAATCCCTATTACTAGGCTATTCAAAATAATTTACAACTACATTATAATTGTAAGCTAACTGTAAGCCGCCCTGCACAATCAATGAACCAACAACATTGCCTAGGGCTATTCATTCTCTCCCAGACTCGTGGATTACATTTTGGAGCATAACAAAGTAAGCCAGTCCATCCAGTACACATAATAATACAGTCCACACTCAAAGGCTAGACCAATTATGTACCAAGACATCTTACATCAGTTTGATGTTTTTCTGCCATGCATAATATGTAGGCTATATATTGTATAACAGCACAATCATTATTTTCATTCAGGTCTTTTTCAGGCTTGGACTCATAAGCCAATGCATAAGTTCTAATATGCATATGGTTGTTTTGAATGAATCATCACCTTAGAAAGCATTGTCCATTTCGTTGTGATAGGCTTTGAAACAACATCCACAACGACCGTGTTCTACACTCAGTTTCAACCTGCTTTTCAACTTCTCTCTTCAAATTGATCACATTGAGGTGAGTTTTAAAAGCATGATACTGTTTTGATGATAAGTGTTTGATGTGATTTTTGATTACATTTGCATTGATGTCAGTGTGGTTAGATGGACAATAGAGCCCTGAGTACCAGGCCATTAGCGACCTAATAGTCATTAGGGTACTACCAACGCATGTCCTGAGTGCATTAGAGGAGATTACCATGACTCAACGTTCACATGGAATTCTACTGCGGTCATGACTCATGACTGCTGGTGTGGCGGTAATACGGTCACCACAACAGCCCTAGGTGCAGCAACATATAGAAAATTGAAGATAGAAAATGTTGTGTTACAAGCTCATTTAAACCGGCTGAAGCATAGAAGGCTTGGCTGTTGAAGATAGAAATGACATGTGTAGAGCTGTCATGTAATGCATTGAGCTGTCATGTTATGTATTGAGCTGTCATGTAATGCATTGAGCTGTCATGTAATGCATTGAGCTGTCATGTTATGTATTGAGCTGTCATGTTATGTATTGAGCTGTCATGTAATGCATTGAGCTGTCATGTAATGCATTGAGCTGTCATGTTATGTATTGAGCTGTCATGTTATGGATTGAGCTGACATGTTATGTATTGAGCTGACACGTTATGTATTGAGCTGACACGTTATGTATTGAGCTGACACGTTATATATTGAGCTGACACGTTATATATTGAGCTGTCATGTTATGTATTGAGCTGCCACGTTATATATTGAGCTGACATGTTATGGATTGAGCTGACATGTTATATATTGAGCTGACATGTTATGTATTGAGCTGTCATGAAATGTATTGAGCTGTCATGTTACAGTGGGGCAAAAAGGTATTTAGTCAGCCACCAATTGTGCAAATTCTCCCACTTAAAAAGATGAGAGAGGCCTGTAATTTCCATCATAGGTACACTTCAACTATGACAGACAAAATGAGAAAAAAAATCCAGAAAATCACATTGTAGGATTTTTTATGAATTTATTTGCAAATTATGGTGGAAAATAAGTATTTGGTCAATAACAAAAGTTTATCTCAATACTTTGTTATATACCCTTTGTTGGCAATGACAGAGGTCAAATGTTTTCTGTAAGTCTTCACAAGGTTTTCACACACTGTTGCTGGTATTTTGGCCCATTCCTCCATGCAGATCTCCTCTAGAGCAGTGATGTTTTGGGGCTGTTGCTGGGCAACACGGACTTTCAACTCCCTCCAAAGATTTTCTATGGGGTTGAGATCTGGAGACTGGCTAGGCCACTCCAGGACCTTGAAATGCTTCTTACAAAGCCACTCCTTCGTTGCCCGGGCGGTGTGTTTGGGATCATTGTCATGCTAAAAGACCCAGCCACGTTTCATCTTCAATGCCCTTGCTGATGGAAGGAGGTTTTCACTCAAAATCTCACGATACATGGCCCCATTCATTCTTTCCTTTACACGGATCAGTCATCCTGGTCCCTTTGCAGAAAAACAGCCCCAAAGCATGATGTTTCCAACCCCATGCTTCACAGTAGGTATGGTGTTCTTTGGATGCAACTCAGCATTCTTTGTCCTTCAAACACGACGAGTTGAGTTTTTACCAAAAAGTTATATTTTGGTTTCATCTGACCATATGACATTCTCCCAATCTTCTTCTGGATCATCCAAATGCTCTCTAGCTAACTTCAGACAGGCCTGGACATGTACTGGCTTAAGCAGGGGGACACGTCTGGCACTGCAGGATTTGAGTCCCTGGCGGTGTAGTGTGTTACTGATGGTAGGCTTTGTTACTTTGGTCCCAGCTCTCTGCAGGTCATTCACTAGGTCCCCCCGTGTGGTTCTGGGATTTTTGCTCACCGTTCTTGTGATCATTTTGACACCACGGGGTGAGATCTTGCGTGGAGCCCCAGATCGAGGGAGATTATCAGTGGTCTTGTATGTCTTCCATTTCCTAATAATTGCTCCCACAGTTGATTTCTTCAAACCAAGCTGCTTACCTATTGCAGATTCAGTCTTCCCAGCCTGGTGCAGGTCTACAATTTTGTTTCTGGTATCCTTTGACAGCTCTTTGGTCTTGGGCATAGTGGAGTTTGGAGTGTGACTGTTTGAGGTTGTGGACAGGTGTCTTTTATACTGATAACAAGTTCAAACAGGTGCCATTAATACAGGTAACGAGTGGAGGACAGAGGAGCCTCTTAAAGAAGAAGTTACAGGTCTGTGAGAGCCAGAAATCTTGCTTGTTTGTAGGTGACCAAATACTTATTTTCCACCATAATTTGCAAATAAATTCATTAAAAATCCTACAATGTGATTTTCTGGATTTTTTCCCCTCATTTTGTCTGTCATAGTTGAAGTGTACCTGTGATGAAAGTTACAGGCCTCTCTTATCTTTTTAAGTGGGATAACTTGCACAATTGGTGGCTGACTAAATACTTTTTTGCCCCACTGTATATATTGAGCTGACATGTTATGTATTGAGCTGTCATGTTATATATATACACTACCGTTCAGAAGTTTGGGGTCACTTAGAAATGTTCTTGTTTTAAAAATAAAATAAAAAAATGTGTCCATTAAAATAACATCAAATTGATCAGAAATACAGTGTAAGCATTGTTAGTGTTGTAAATGACTATTGTATCTGGAAACGTCGGATTTTTTATGGAATATCTACATAGGTGTACAGATGCCCATTATCAGCAACCATCACTCCTGTGTTCCAATGGCACGTTGTGTTAGCTAATCCAAGTTTATAATTTTAAAAGGCTAATTGATCATTAGAAAACCCTTTAGCAATTATGTTAGCATAGCTGAAAACTGTTGCTCTGATTAAAGAAGCAATAAAACTGGCCTTCTATAGACTAGTTGAGTATCTGGAGCATCAGCATTTGTGGGTTCGATTACAGGCTCAAAATGGCCAGAAACGAATAACTTTCTTCTGAAACTCATCAGTCTATTCTTTTTCTGAGAAATGAAGGCTATTCCATGCGGGAAATTGCCAAGAAACTGAAGATCTCGTACAACACTGTGTACTACTCCCTTCACAGAACAATGCAAACTGGCTCTAACCAGAATAAAAAGAGGAGAGGGAGGCCCCGGTGCACAACTGAGCAAGAGGACAATTACATTAGAGTGTCCTCAACTGGCAGGTTAATTAAATAGTACCCGCAAAACATCCGTCTCAACGTCAACAGTGAAGAGGCGACTCCGGGATGCTGGCCTTCTAGGCAGAGTTCCTCTGTCCAGTGTCTGTGTTCTTTTGCCCATTTTAATATTTTCTTTTTATTGGCCAGTCTGAGATATGACTTTTTCTTTGCAACTCGAGATCTTGTGAAAATGACAATTGATGACAGAACGCCTACTTGAACATTCACAGAGGGAGTTTGAGGAGGTCAAGAACTGTTGATACTGCTTTGAGAAAGTCAAGAACAGTTAAGAGTGCTTTGTAGTTGCAAGTTCAGGCCAGTACACCTGGATAAGCAGTTGTAAACAAACACGGATTTTGTAAACAACAAGGCTATTGTTGTGTCCAGACCTTTGAGAGGTAGACAACAATGCAACCACAAAAAACAACTACAAACTTAACTGTCAACTTCCCTTCAGTCCCCCTCAGTTCCCGCATCCTGTCAAAAACTATTTAGCCATGAGGAGTTACAACGTGCACAATGTGTTCCAACACAACACTGTGGTCAGTCCATAGTTCCTCTCCTAGAGATCACATTAAAGGACATCTGCTCTCATCGGGATAGCCTCCGTCAGCGCCGTGACGGGACTGCCGATCTCTGCTAGCAGAATCCCAGGGAATAGAGATAAGGGAACAGATAGCAGTGCCAGCTTACATTACACCTGGTCGGACCAAGCCTATGGATGCAATTAACATAAACTGATGCCAGCTCATAAACCACGCGTGTCACGAATGAGAATACACCTCCGAGTCCCCAGTGGAGAGAAGGGGGAAGAGGGTGTTGAGTTGGAAGGGGCGGGGGAGAGGGGAGGTGCAGTGACACCCCTATCTCTGCTCTGTTCCATTAATGCCGAAATATGAATTTCTGCGTGTTTTGCCGGGACATCGCAGGGATGTGGAGGGTCTCCTCTGGCAGGCCTTGGCCCGATAAGAGACTCTGCAGAGCGACAGTCAGTTGTCAAAAGTGCCGATGCATGAACCAGTTCGCAGCATCAGCCACAACAAAATGGCTCCCCTTATCTCTTGACTGTGCTGTCTGGAGAGCTATGTCTCCTCCTCTTGTCTCTCATACTACTTTCTATCCCTCCGTCTTTCTATCCCTCTGCCTTTTATCAAACTCCCTCCCGCTCTCTGCAAACAGACCTCGTCTGTTGACACAGTAATGGGCAGATGGGTCTCTTTATCGAATCGAACCGCCACTTGTATTTAGCGGCTCTCTTTTGTCGCCTTTTGAACATCTGTGGTTATCTATTGTCGCCCCTCAAAGAGCTCTATTTATCTCATGCCTCCCATTTGAACTACAACAGCTATCTCTGAGCGGGCCCGTTTTTATCTTGACATGCCTTTGTAACATGTATGCATTATGTCACCATGTGCAGGCATTCATACTGCACAGTAATTCACACTGCCAACCTCTCCGAGCCTCTTTAGAGTAGCCTGTGATTTCAGACACAGTTCCCTAATTACAATCTGCTTATTGTGCGCATCAGAAAACACACTTTGTGCTCGCCATTGAAGTTAACATTACCTCCGGGCTCCTTTCCAGAATGTCTGTGTGGAGTGGTAATCATCTGGCAGAATGTGAATCGACTTCTTTCTGGAGAAAATCATTTTTGAGCTCCACAAAGAACCTCTGAAAGCTGGGGGCCCAGGCATTGTCGGACTGAGGCGTCTGCACAGGCGCCTGATTAAAAAGGAGCATGGGCATTAATTGGACAGCTGATGGGGGGGATGTCAGCAGCGGCGGATGACTCGTTATACCGCCCGAGCAGAATGGGAAGGAGGGTAAGACAGAGGCTGCCATTTTAGCAATTCTTAGACCCAGAACAAACCCACCAATTTCACTGTTGACACATCACTCAAGGGGTCTGCAGTGTTGGTTAAACAAAATCTGTCATTCTTATGTGTGTGTGTGTGCATGCGTGTGTGCGTGTGTTGTGTGTGTGTGTGTGTGTTTATCTGAAGGCCAGGGCTGGGATTTCAGGGACAGTTTGCTTGGCTAATGGGGTTGGCTGGCTTTTCTTTCCACTCTCTTAGGCGAGCAGCTAATTAGAGGGAGCAGATGAAAATGCAGTGTCTGGGATCCAAACCTCATGCTCAGCCAACCAGGAATCAGCTCTGCAAGCTCTTACCCAATCGCAGCTGCTCTCAGCCAACCGGGAATCAGCTCCGCCAGATCTTACCCAATTACAGATGCTCTCACCGATATCTCCTTCCTTGTTTTACCTCCCTTCCGTCCACTCAATCACTGGCCAGATGATGTCTCAACCCTTAATGGATACGCCTCCCTCCGTCCACTGCCTCCGTCCACTGCCTCCCTCCGTCCACTGCCTCCCTCCGTCCACTGCCTCCCTCCGTCCACTGCCTCCCTCCGTCCACTGCCTCCGTCCACTGCCTCCCTCCGTCCACTGCCTCCCGCCACTTGCCCTTTTAGCTTGTCCAGGGAAAGTCTTCCATTTGCCATGGTAACGGCATATGTCAAATGGTCACGTGACCCCGAGGACATCTCACAAAAACAGGATCCATCAGGTTCAGGGTCATTTACAGTCCACATCATTGAGCATCCCCCACTCCTCACATGAGCGATTGGGATGTGAAGAGGATTGTCCTTGAATGGGCAAAATAGCTATTGTCCCCACAAAGCAGAGAACATATAGGTGCACAGAGAGAACATGTATAGGTTGACAAAGAGTGACTATAGGAAAGCACAAAGGAAGAATATATTAGGTGGACAAAGAAAGAGGCGTGCTCCCTTCTTTGAGAGGAGAGGAGCACACAACCTTGAAGCATCCACCAAGGTTGAATACTGACTGGCCACAATAGTCACACTGTGCCATGTAGAGTAGCTGAACTGACCAGTTAAAGTCTTCGCAAAGACGTATTTCTAAATATAGTCTCACAAAACTGCAGGGATTTTTTTTTTTACAACAGCTAAGCAGAGAAGTACAGTAGCACTTGTAGACGTGACACGAATCCCCAAAATGTTAATAAGGATTTTAAAGACGAAGGAGAGCCCAGAGAGAGGGAGGGTCATGTCAAAACATCTCTCCGACAGTGATTACACAGACACAGGAACAAAAGGGTGGAATTGCATTCGCTTTTTCAGAGTAACCATGGCAATTACTTCCGTTCCTAGGGGCTGAATGGTCGGTGTGGAGCCCGGCAGACTACAGCCCTTTCCCAGGAAAACAATCTCTATTCCGCCATTTTAAACATTTCAAAGGTCTTTCTAAGGAAAGATCGAACTAAACATGGTTTTCAAGAGCCAGGACTGTTAAAGTAAGATTGGTGTAACTAAGTCAAAAGCCTTTTTCAATACGAATCTCGGTTGACCATGTTATGACAGCAATGCGGTGGGTGAAAGCTCATGCTAGACACTGAGATTAAAAATCTCATTAATCATTTATGTAAGGTTGGCTGAAAATGTGAGAAGATGTGATTCGCCTGCCCCTTTGGCAGGCTATCCTGCGGCTTGGCATAACTGACTGTGGGCCCTCGATGTTGGTAACAACCTTAATTCACAAATACAAGCACAGACATTCTGATACCCATTATAATTAGTGATTGATGATGTACTCTTGGAACAACACTTTCTGTCTGCAAAACAGTGCTGAACAAAAACATATTACTCACCATATTACAGAGATAATTATCGTAGCGGCAGTTACTTTTCACAATGTCTTTGTTAAGGCAGTAAATGTGTATGCAGCCTGAAATTAAACAGCGTTGGGGCCGATTATGTTTGTAAAATGTTATTTCCCTACTCTTGGCTAATCAGTCAATAATGCTTAGTACAGGGGGGGTCAAACTCATTCAATCGAGGGCCTAGTGTCTGCTGGTTTTTGTTTTTTCCTTTCAATTAAGACCTAGACAACCAGGTGAGTGGAGTCATTTATTAATTAGTGACCTTAATTCATCAGTCAAGTACAATGGAGGAGTTAAAACCCTCAGACACTCGTATTTGTATTCTTTTGGGAAAGGGAAAAGGTGGCCATCATCCCTAGCTACCCCTCAAAATGCCAGACCATTTTTTAGAGAACATCAAGTCACCTAAAACACATCCTTATGGAACCGCAATGTGCCAAGTCATGTAGGACTCACCCAGTGGTGTAACGTACTGAAGTAAAAGTATGACTTAAGTCATTTTTTGAGGTATCTGTACTTTACTATTTATATTTTTGACAACTTTTACTTCACTACATTCCCAAAGAAAATAATGTTATTTTTACTCCATACATTTTTCCTGACACCCAAAAGTACTGGTTACATTTTGAATGCTTAGCAGGACAGTTAAATTGTCCAATTCAGGCATTTATCAAGAGAACATCCTTAGTCATCCCTACTGCCTCTAATCTGGCGGACTCACTAAACACACATACTTCGTTTGTAAATGATGTCTGAGTGTTGGAGTATGCCCCTGGCTAGTCGTAAAACACATATATATATTTTTTTATAAAATGGTGCCGTCTGATTTGATGAATATCAAATCAAATCAAATATTATTTGTCACATGCGCCGAATACAACAGGTGTAGACGTTACCGTGAAATGCTTACTTACAAGCTCTTATACAAACAGTGCAGCTCAAGAAATAGAGTTAATAAAATATTTACTAAATAAACTAAAGGAACTTGAAATGATTTATACTTTTAGTATATTTAAAACCAAACACTTTTAGACTTTCCTCAAGTAGTATTTTACTGGGTAACTTTCAGTTTTACTTGAGTCATTTCTATTAAGGTGTCTTTACTTTTACTTAAGTATGACAATTGGGTACTTTTTCCACCTCTGGACTCACCCCTGACAGAGAGAGAGAGAGAGAGAGAGAGAGAGAGAGAGAGAGAGAGAGAGAGAGAGAGAGAGAGAGAGAGAGAGAGAGAGAAAGCAGACATACAAAGTGCCCACCAGCTGTTCAACCCCTCAAATCAGAGAGTTCCCAGATAAACACTCAGGCATAACTTGGGCATAGGCACGGATGGGCCCACCAACTAGGAAGCCAGGACCACCCACTCAGATTGAGCAACAACAAAAATGTTGTATTGTTTTTATATGCTCTTTACTTGTCAGTGTTCCAAACAGGACATTATTGGTTTTATTTTACCTAAACATGCAAACAACATCAGATATAATTCATAGCAAGCAGTGCACTGGGTTAAATATAACAGAATAGATGACCCGGAATGACATTCACTCTCACGGGATGGGTTACCAAAAATAACTAACTGAAAGCCACACCCCTAACAAGGCACGAATATGACTGCATTGAGGCTTATGTCACTGTGCTTCTATGGCTATTATGCACCATGACACTGGCTATTTCATTCGTTTATTTAGCACAAAAGACAGCTCATAATCCAAACACCTATATTTTATATTTAATTCGCTTAAAAATGCTACATTCTCTCACAGCTTCATAGCAAAATGTGTAGAATAGCATGAGATAAGTTCTAAAACTGTACATTTTCCTCTCTGCCTCTTGGCAAAATGTGTAGAATTGCAGGACATTTGCTTTAAAACAGCAACATTTTCTCTCAGCCTCATAGCAAAATGTGTAGAATAGCATGAGATAAGTTCTAAAACTGTACATTTTCCTCTCTGCCTCTTGGCAAAATGTGTAGAATTGCAGGACATTTGCTTTAAAACAGCAACATTTTCTCTCAGCCTCATAGCAAAATGTGTAGAATAGCATGAGATTAGCTGTAAAACTGTACTTTATTTAAAAAAATGGGGGGGGCACCCAAAGTTCTGTAGGCCCACCCACTAGTGAGGAGTAATGCACCATACAGCCTCTTTCCAGTCCTGGAAACAAACCGCAGCACCTGCCAGAAATCCCCCAACAGGGCGCCATGATACTAAGGAGGAAACCAAAGGACACAGAGTCACTCTGTGTCACACCACCCCCGTCAACCCCTCTCCGACACATACACACACTAACACACACTAACACAATACACACCAGAGGAGGCTGGTGGGAGGAGCTATAGAAGAACAGACTCTAATGGAATAGAATAAATGGAACAGTGTCAAACATGTGGTTTCATGTGGTTCCATTTATTCCATTCCAGCCAGTACAATGTGCATGTCCTCCTATAGCTCCTCCCACCAGCCTCTCTGATACACACACACACACTCACAAACACAGTGCATACACGTGAACCAAACATACACTCACAAACACAGTGCATACACGTGAACCAAACACACACTCACAAACACAGTGCATACACGTGAACCAAACACACACTCACAAACACAGTGCATACACGTGAACCAAACACACACTCACAAACACAGTGCATACACGTGAACCACACACACACTCACAAACACAGTGCATACACGTGAACCAAACACACACTCACAAACACAGTGCATACACGTGAACCAAACACACACTCACAAACACAGTGCATACACGTGAACCACACACACACTCACAAACACAGTGCATACACGTGAACCAAACACACACTCACAAACACAGTGCATACACGTGAACCACACACACACTCACAAACACAGTGCATACACGTGAACCACACACACACTCACAAACACAGTGCATACACGTGAACCAAACATACACTCACAAACACAGTGCATACACGTGAACCAAACACACACTCACAAACACAGTGAATACACGTGAACCAAACACACACTCACAAACACAGTGCATACACGTGAACCACACACACACTCACAAACACAGTGCATACACGTGAACCAAACACACACTCACAAACACAGTGCATACACGTGAACCAAACACACACTCACAAACACAGTGCATACACGTGAACCACACACACACTCACAAACACAGTGCATACACGTGAACCACACACACACTCACAAACACAGTGCATACACGTGAACCACACACACACTCACAAACACAGTGCATACATGTGAACCAAACACACACTCACAAACACAGTGCATACACGTGAACCACACACACACACTCACAAACACAGTGCATACACGTGAACCAAACACACACTCACAAACACAGTGCATACACGTGAACCAAACACACACTCACAAACACAGTGCATACACGTGAACCAAACACACACTCACAAACACAGTGCATACACGTGAACCAAACACACACTCACAAACACAGTGCATACACGTGAACCACACACACACTCACAAACACAGTGCATACACGTGAACCAAACACACACTCACAAACACAGTGCATACACGTGAACCAAACACACACTCACAAACACAGTGCATACACGTGAACCACACACACACTCACAAACACAGTGCATACACGTGAACCACACTCACAAACACAGTGCATACACGTGAACCAAACACACACTCACAAACACAGTGCATACACGTGAACCACACACACACTCACAAACACAGTGCATACACGTGAACCACACACACATTCCCCTATTTTCCCCCTACTCATACAAACACACCTCATGCATATTTAATGCCGTGTTCCTGAAGTATATTTCAGCACAGCGCGGGTGGTCTGATGGGAGTTTTCCCAGCAAAGAGGACAAAGCAGTCCAGTCTGTGTTCCACACAGCATGGCCCTGCAATCACGGAAGAGGAGGTAGAAGACAAGAAGATACACACACACACACACACACACACACACACACACACACACACACACACACACACACACACACACACACACACACACACACACACACACACACACACACACACACACACACACCACACACAGAGAGAGGTAACCATCTCCATGGGAGGCCAATTACATACCTCTCCAGAGTGCTCCAAAATAAGTCTCCCCCCCTCCTCCACCCACCCAAATGACAAGAGGACAGAAAGGTTCCCTAGCCAGCACCTGGAATAGCCCACACAAGACATTCTCCACCTCAGGCTGCTGGAATCTACAACTCGGCCACATTCATTACCTGCAGGATGACATGATATTCCCTAACTCTCTCTGTCTCTCCTCTATAGCCTACCTCTGAGGTTCTGGGTGAACATGATCAAGAACCCCCAGTTTGTGGGTTCTTGAGCGCTGCAAAATAAATGTACACATACATGTTATTCAATAAGAACTTGGTTCTATTTCATATGCTTGACGCTCTGCAAGTCCCACCTCTCCCATCGCTTTTTACCAGCATACTGTATACCCAAGTGGGTGTTTGAAAGATGAACTGAGGTCCACACCAGTTCAGTTGGTGGCGGTAATGCCCCTTAAAGTTGGTTGCCAACCGACATATAAAGTCCACAGAAGAAGAAAGATGAACGGGGAGAGATTAATCAAAGAGAACGAACTAAAAACAAACTATGTTTCCCATTTTTATCTGTGGATGAATTGTCGGGGTAGAGAACACACGATTTTGTGTGACTCAAAATAGGTCAAAATTCTTCAAAGATCCAGCTAAATAAAGAACCTTGTGCATTTCAGGTAAAATAACAACCCAATGTTTATCTCCCAGGACAAATTAGCTAGCAACAGCAAGATAGCTGTATGTCCATAAATATATGTGTGTTTTAACCTGTCCCCAAATGAATATAGTTGGTTCACGGTTGATTTTGGAATTTTAACCTGCGTGTCTTGTGGGGATAGACAAAATCAACATGCGCGCGAGGATGCACACAGACGCATTGGTGTTGCCGGTTTGGTCAGCATGTCAGACCCACAGAGAGGAAGTGATGGAGAGAGAGAGAGACAGTGAGAGAGAGACAGAGACAGAGAGAGAGAGATAGAGAGAGAGACAAAGAGAGAGAGAGACAGAGAGAGAGACAGAGAGAGAGAGAGACAGAGAGAGAGAAAGAGAGAGAGCAAGAAAGAGAGAGAAAGAGAGTGAGAGAGAAAGGTAAGTGAGAAAAGAGGCAGGGAGGAGGAAGGCCCTTCAGCAGGAAAGACAGATACTTCCCTGGAGGTAGGTAACTTCCAGACCGGAACATTGAACATTCCAGACATGGAGATATCCTGCACGCCTGGTTACTCAGAACAGGTGGGCAGCAAAGAACTGCACACTGCAGCCCATTTTAACAACTGAATTGGGATCAGCTGATACCAGGTCAAGCGTTGACTATTCAGAGCCGTGAAACCAAGCTGATCCAGGATCATTTGTTAAACAGCAGGTATATGTTTTTGCAGGTATAACGTTTTTGCAGGTATAATGGTACATTATAGGGCCCTGTTACAATAGTTTGAAATCCTTCCATCCTTCTTTGAGGTAGTCACTGATCTGACTTGATGAGTGAAGGCAATGCAGTGAAATCCACTTCTACTCAAAATGACTTCTACTCAAACTAGAATAACTGTAATGGATGTTTCTGGATGTGAATACCTGTAAGAGAATAATGATCTCAGTTGAGTTTCCCGCCAGCCTGTTCCCTACAGCGCTAGATAAGGTGAGTGTCCTCTATGCCCTGATGAAATGATTGAGTCTTTTCTGTAAGAGGTCCACCGGATGACTTAGAGACACACAGTCACACATTAGGAGACACACACACTAGGACACGCAAAAGCACACACACCCATGTGCATGCACACGCACACACTCTCACACACACACACACACTCACACACACACACACACACACACACACACACACACACACAAAGGCACACACACGCGTGTATGCACACACTCAGTCGCACAAGCAGACACCCACACAAAGTAAGACCATTCTCTCAACATCAATATGACATCCTTTGGACTGACGGAGGTCACCACCACTATGACAGAACAATTACATCAGGTCATACAACAGGGGCACTGACCTTTTAAACCTGAGTGTGTGTGTGTGTGTGTGTGTGTGTGTGTGTGTGTGTGTGTGTGTGTGTGTGTGTGTGTGTGTGTGTGTGTGTGTGTGTGTATGCATGCGTATATACGTGCATGTCTTGTGTGTGTGTGTTACAGTGTGTAGACTGGACAGGTCAGCCCCAGGCCCCTCTAGGGAACTGTGACGACAGAGACACTGAGGCCAGGGGGTTCAGGACACTACACAACACTGCTGGTGACGCACTTTGTCTCTCTCTCTCTCTGTGTGTGTTTGTGTGTGAATGTGTGAGTGCATGAGTCTGATTGTGCGTGTGTGCATGTGTGTGTATACAGTGGGGCAAAAAAGTATTTAGTCAGCCACCAATTGTGCAAGTTCTCCCACTTAAAAAGATGAGAGAGGCCTGTAATTTTCATCATAGGTACACTTCAACTATGACAGACAAAATTAGAAAAAAAAATCTAGAAAATCACATTGTAGGATTTTTAATGAATTTATTTGCAAATTATGGTGGAAAATAAGTATTTGGTCACCTACAAACAAGCAAGATTTCTGGCTCTCACAGACCTGTAACTTCTTCTTTAAGAGGCTCCTCTGTCCTCCACTCGTTACCTGTATTAATGGCACCTGTTTGAACTTGTTATCAGTATAAAAGACACCTGTCCACAACCTCAAACAGTCACACTCCAAACTCCACTATGGCCAAGGCCAAAGAGCTGTCAAAGGACACCAGAAACAAAATTGTAGACCTGCACCAGGCTGGGATTACTGAATCTGCAATAGGTAAGCAGCTTGGCTTGAAGAAATCAACTGTGGGAGCAATTATTAGGAAATGGAAGACATACAAGACCACTGATAATCTCCCTCGATCTGGGGCCCCACGCAAGATCTCACCCTGTGGGGTCAAAATGATCACGGTGAGCAAAAACGGTGAGCAAAAATCCCAGAACCACACGGGGGGACCTAGTGAATGACCTGCAGAGAGCTGGGACCAAAGTAACAAAGCCTACCATCAGTAACATACTACGCCGCCAGGGATCAAATCCTGCAGTGCCAGACGTGTCCCCCTGCTTAAGCCAGTACATGTCCAGGCCCGTCTGAAGTTTGCTAGAGAGCATTTGGATGATCCAGAAGAAGATTGGGAGAATGTCATATGGTCAGATGAAACCAAAATATAACTTTTTGGTAAAAACTCAACTCGTCGTGTTTGGAGGACAAAGAATGCTGAGTTGCATCCAAAGAACACCATACCTACTGTGAAGCATGGGGGTGGAAACATCATGCTTTGGGGCTGTTTTTCTGAAAAGGGACCAGGACGACTGATCCGTGTAAAGGAAAGAATGAATGGGGCCATGTATCGTGAGATTTTGCGTGAAAACCTCCTTCCATCAGCAAGGGCATTGAAGATGAAACGTGGCTGGGTCTTTCAGCATGACAATGATCCCAAACACACCGCCCGGGCAACGAAGGAGTGGCTTCGTAAGAAGCATTTCAAGGTCCTGGAGTGGCCTAGCCAGTCTCCAGATCTCAACCCCATAGAAAATCTTTGGAGGGAGTTGAAAGTCCGTGTTGCCCAGCAACAGCCCCAAAACATCACTGCTCTAGAGGAGATCTGCATGGAGGAATGGGCCAAAATACCAGCAACAGTGTGTGAAAACCTTGTGAAGACTTATAGAAAACATTTGACCTCTGTCATTGCCAACAAAGGGTATATAACAAAGTATTGAGATAAACTTTTGTTATTGACCAAATACTTATTTTCCACCATAATTTGCAAATAAATTCATTAAAAATCCTACAATGTGATTTTCTGGATTTTTTTTCTCATTTTGTCTGTCATAGTTGAAGTGTACCTATGATGAAAATTACAGGCCTCTCTCATCTTTTTAAGTGGGAGAACTTGCACAATTGGTGGCTGACTAAATACTTTTTTGCCCCACTGTATGTGTGTATGTCCACATATATACGTGTGTGTACGATATAACGCATGTGAAAGATAAATTGTGCTCGGTGTAAATGCATAACATGACTTTGTGCATAGTGCATTTCTGTGTCAGTGCATATTTCTGTGTGTGTGTGTGTGTGTGTGTGTGTGTGTGTGTGTGTGTGTGTGTGTGTGTGTGTGTGTGTGTGTGTGTGTGTGTGTGTGTGTGTGTGTGTGTGTGTGTGTGTGTGTGTGTGTGTGTGTGTGCGTGCGCACAGAGGTGTTGCGTAGGTGGCCTTGACGGCCCAACCATTCCTTTATGAATTACATAGTGGCCCTATTGGAGGAGGTTTCATAAGCAGAGAGGAGACAGACACACTGGATGGTATATAGTTAAGATGAATGACAGAGGAGACAGACACACTGGATGGTATATAGTTAAGATGAATGACAGAGGAGACAGACACACTGGATGGTATATAGTTAAGATGAATGACAGGAGACAGACACACTGGATGGTATATAGTTAAGATGAATGACAGTGGAGACAGACACACTGGATGGTATATAGTTAAGATGAATGACAGAGGAGACAGACACACTGGATGGTGTATAGTTAAGATGAATGACAGAGGAGGGAGACACACTGGAGGGTATATAGTTAAGATGAATGACAGAGGAGAGAGACACACTGGATGGTATATAGTTAAGATGAATGACAGAGGAGGGAGACACACTGGATGGTATATAGTTAAGATGAATGACAGAGGAGAGAGACACACTGGATGGTATATAGTTAAGATGAATGACAGAGGAGACAGACACACTGGATGGTGTATAGTTAAGATGAATGACAGAGGAGACAGACACACTGGATGGTGTATAGTTAAGATGAATGACAGAGGAGGGAGACACACTGGATGGTATATAGTTAAGATGAATGACAGAGGAGAGAGACACACTGGATGGTATATAGTTAAGATGAATGACAGAGGAGACAGACACACTGGATGGTGTATAGTTAAGATGAATGACAGAGGAGACAGACACACCGGAGGGTATATAGTTAAGATGAATGACAGAGGAGAGAGACACACTGGATGGTATATAGTTAAGATGAATGACAGAGGAGACAGACACACTGGATGGTGTATAGTTAAGATGAATGACAGAGGAGACAGACACACTGGATGGTATATAGTTAAGATGAATGACAGTGGAGAGAGACACACTGGATGGTATATAGTTAAGATGAATGACAGAGGAGACAGACACACTGGATGGTATATAGTTAAGATGAATGACAGTGGAGAGAGACACACTGGATGGTATATAGTTAAGATGAATGACAGAGGAGACAGACACACTGGATGGTGTATAGTTAAGATGAATGACAGTGGAGAGAGACACACTGGATGGTATATAGTTAAGATGAATGACAGTGGAGAGAGACACACTGGATGGTGTATAGTTAAGATGAATGACAGTGGAGACAGACACACTGGATGGTATATAGTTAAGATGAATGACAGTGGAGACAGACACACCGGATGGTGTATAGTTAAGATGAATGACAGAGGAGACAGACACACTGGATGGAATATAGTTAAGATGAATGACAGTGGAGAGAGACACACTGGATGGTATATAGTTAAGATGAATGACAGTGGAGAGAGACACACTGGATGGTGTATAGTTAAGATGAATGACAGTGGAGACAGACACACCGGATGGTATATAGTTAAGATGAATGACAGTGGAGACAGACACACTGGATGGTATATAGTTAAGATGAATGACAGTGGAGACAGACACACTGGATGGTGTATAGTTAAGATGAATGACAGTGGAGACAGACACACTGGATGGTATATAGTTAAGATGAATGACAGTGGAGACAGACACACCGGATGGTATATAGTTAAGATGAATGACAGTGGAGACAGACACACTGGATGGTATATAGTTAAGATGAATGACAGTGGAGACAGACACACTGGATGGTGTATAGTTAAGATGAATGACAGTGGAGAGAGACACACTGGATGGTATATAGTTAAGATGAATGACAGTGGAGAGAGACACACTGGATGGTGTATAGTTAAGATGAATGACAGTGGAGACAGACACACTGGATGGTATATAGTTAAGATGAATGACAGTGGAGACAGACACACCGGATGGTGTATAGTTAAGATGAATGACAGAGGAGACAGACACACTGGATGGAATATAGTTAAGATGAATGACAGTGGAGAGAAACACACTGGATGGTATATAGTTAAGATGAATGACAGTGGAGAGAGACACACTGGATGGTGTATAGTTAAGATGAATGACAGTGGAGACAGACACACTGGATGGTATATAGTTAAGATGAATGACAGTGGAGACAGACACACTGGATGGTATATAGTTAAGATGAATGACAGTGGAGACAGACACACTGGATGGTGTATAGTTAAGATGAATGACAGTGGAGACAGACACACTGGATGGTATATAGTTAAGATGAATGACAGTGGAGACAGACACACCGGATGGTATATAGTTAAGATGAATGACAGTGGAGACAGACACACTGGATGGTGTATAGTTAAGATGAATGACAGTGGAGACAGACACACTGGATGGTATATAGTTAAGATGAATGACAGTGGAAACAGACACACTGGAGGGTATATAGTTAAGATGAATGACAGTGGAGAGAGACACACTGGATGGTGTATAGTTAAGATGAATGACAGAGGAGACAGACACACTGGATGGTATATAGTTAAGATGAATGACAGTGGAGAGAGAGATCGGTAAAATAACCTTTATGACTTCACATTGTCCAGCACAATGGCACCCAGCCTACATCCTAAATGGCACCCCATTCCCCATTTAGTGCACTTGTTTTGACCAGGGTACATGGGGCATGCCATAGGGCTCTGGTCAAAAGTTGTGCACTATACAAGGAATAGGGTGCCATTTAGGATGCAGGCCCAGGTCCTTGTTTCAAGTCCAGAACACATCTTTTGTCCCCCTCAACAAAGATGTAGGCTGCTTGACCATAAAGGCTAAACAACAACCAAGATGGAACTATATAAACACCTCCCATCCTTCCTGTGATTTAAGATATTCTAAAAATGCGCATCTCTTTAAACAATATGCAATTAGTACCATTTAAACAGCTAAAGTCATTAGCTCAGTGTTTACCACAAGCAACATTTTGTACACAAGATAACATCCCTCATTTGCATATGCTAATGTAAGGTAATTAGCTATACTCCGCCGAGTAATTCCGATCCAGCCAACCTGCGGGCAGTTTTAGGAGATTAACCACAAATAATGAAATAATTCAATCAATCACGTAAAGGCTAATATATGCATATGAAATGGCATGGGGCAGTCGACGCGGTTGGCTTTAATGTCAGGGAATCACAGAGAAAATAGACCTTGGCAGTTCGGAAGCATCGGGTATTGAGAGTGGAAACATCCACAAATATCAACAAATTGGCCTTAATTCGTTGCTTTGGCGTTAAACAGACAAAACCAAACAACATCAACAAAACACACGAGAGGCCATGTTTTTTTGGAGAATTATGGGGTGGCCGTTGCCATGGATTGTTTCCAGGAAACAAGAGCTCATCCAAACTTGTCTGTAATCATAGGCTTAGCTTGGGAAATTGTTGACAGGGTAACATCTCCAGAATAGAAAAAACAGGCCGTGTGCTTTAATAGGTAATATAAAAGCTTATTTTCCTCTGCTCCCGGCAGTAAAGCAGTGGCGACAGACACAGAGGCGCTTATCTAATTTGACTTTAATGCGTGTTTGTGGCTGTGATGTTTTTCGCTCTTCTCCGGCGATGAAAAGCATGATAAACTCCTAAGTCTATTAGCAGTGACAATACTATACTCTCCCTACCGCTCCCCGATTCCATTAGCCTGTCTGGACATGGATATTAGGCCTACACTCTCACACTCACATACACACACAAACAGACATGGATATTAGGCCTACACTCTCACACTCACATACACACACAAACAGACATGGATATTAGGCCTACACTCTCACTCTCACACTCACATACACACACAAACAGACATGGAGATTAGGCCTACACTCTCACACTCACATACACACACAAACAGACATGGATATTAGGCCTACACTCTCACACTCACATACACATACAAACAGACATGGATATTAGGCCTACACTCTCACACTCACACACAAACAGACATGGATATTAGGCCTACACTCTCACACTCACATACACACACAAACAGACATGGATATTAGGCCTACACTCTCACACTCACATACACACACAAACAGACATGGATATTAGGCCTACACTCTCACACTCACATACACACACAAACAGACATGGATATTAGGCCTACACTCTCACACTCACATACACATACAAACAGACATGGATATTAGGCCTACACTCTCACACTCATACACACACACAAACAGACATGGATATTAGGCCTACACTCTCACACTCACATTCACACACAAACATACATGGATATTAGGCCTACACTCTCACACTCACATACACATACAAACAGACATGGATATTAGGCCTACACTCTCACACTCACATTCACACACAAACAGACATGGATATTAGGCCTACACTCTCACACTCACATACACACACAAACAGACATGGATATTAGGCCTACACTCTCACACTCACATACAAACAGACATGGATATTAGGCCTACACTCTCACACTCACATACACACACAAACAGACATGGATATTAGGCCTACACTCTCACACTCACATACACATACAAACAGACATGGATATTAGGCCTACACTCTCACACTCACATTCACACACAAACAGACATGGATATTAGGCCCACACTCTCACACTCACATACACACACAAACAGACATGGATATTAGGCCTACACTCTCACATACAAACAGACATGGATATTAGGCCTACACTCTCACACTCACATACACACACAAACAGACATGGATATTAGGCCTACACTCTCACACTCACATACACACACAAACAGACATGGATATTAGGCCTACACTCTCACACTCACATACACATACAAACAGACATGGATATTAGGCCTACACTCTCACACTCACATTCACACACAAACAGACATGGATATTAGGCCTACACTCTCACACTCACATACAAACAGACATGGATATTAGGCCTACACTCTCACACTCACAGACATGGATATTAGGCCAACACTCTCACATACACACACAAACAGACATGGATATTAGGCCCACACTCTCACACTCACATACACACACAAACAGACATGGATATTAGGCCCACACTCTCACACAAACAGACATGGATATTAGGCCTACACTCTCACACTCACACACAAACAGACATGGATATTAGGCCTACACTCTCACACTCACACAAACAGACATGGATATTAGGCCTACACTCTCACACTCACATACACACAGACATGGATATTAGGCCTACACTCTCACACTCACATACACACAGACATGGATATTAGGCCTACACTCTCACACTCACACAAACAGACATGGATATTAGGCCTACACTCTCACACTCAAACACAAACAGACATGGATATTAGGCCTACACTCTCACACTCACATACAAACAGACATGGATATTAGGCCTACACTCTCACACTCACATACACACACAAACAGACATGGATATTAGGCCTACACTCTCACACTCACATATACACACAAACAGACATGGATATTAGGCCTACACTCTCACACTCACACACAAACAGACATGGATATTAGGCCTACACTCTCACACTCAAACACAAACAGACATGGATATTAGGCCTACACTCTCACACTCACATACAAACAGACATGGATATTAGGCCTACACTCTCACACTCATATACACACACAAACAGACATGGATATTAGGCCTACACTCTCACACTCACATACACACACAAACAGACATGGATATTAGGCCTACACTCTCACACTCACATACACACACAAACAGACATGGATATTAGGCCTACACTCTCACACACACAAACAGACATGGATATTAGGCCTACACTCTCACACTCACACACAAACAGACATGGATATTAGGCCTACACTCTCACACTCAAACACAAACAGACATGGATATTAGGCCTACACTCTCACACTCACATACAAACAGACATGGATATTAGGCCTACACTCTCACACTCATATACACACACAAACAGACATGGATATTAGGCCTACACTCTCACACTCACATACACACACAAACAGACATGGATATTAGGCCTACACTCTCACACTCACATATACACACAAACAGACATGGATATTAGGCCTACACTCTCACACTCACACACAAACAGACATGGATATTAGGCCTACACTCTCACACTCAAACACAAACAGACATGGATATTAGGCCTACACTCTCACACTCACATACAAACAGACATGGATATTAGGCCTACACTCTCACACTCATATACACACACAAACAGACATGGATATTAGGCCTACACTCTCACACTCACATACACACACAAACAGACATGGATATTAGGCCTACACTCTCACACTCACATACACACACAAACAGACATGGATATTAGGCCTACACTCTCACACACACACAAACAGACATGGATATTAGGCCTACACTCTCACACTCACACACAAACAGACATGGATATTAGGCCTACACTCTCACACTCAAACACAAACAGACATGGATATTAGGCCTACACTCTCACACTCACATACAAACAGACATGGATATTAGGCCTACACTCTCACACTCATATACACACACAAACAGACATGGATATTAGGCCTACACTCTCACACTCACATACACACACAAACAGACATGGATATTAGGCCTACACTCTCACACTCACATACACACACAAACAGACATGGATATTAGGCCTACACTCTCACACTCACACTCAAACAGACATGGATGTGTACCCAACTCCAGGAACACTGCTAGAAGACAATAAGGGAAGTGTTTATGGAGGAGCTCACTGATACAGTAGTATCTATCATAGGGCTGATATTACACCAAGGACAATCTGCAGAGCCACCACCAAGCTTTCCTGTGTGTGTATGTGTGTCCGGCTGCTGTAACAGGGGGAACAGATTAGACACGTGTGTGTGTGTGTGTGTGTGTGTGTGTGTGTGTGTGTGTGTGTGTGTGTGTGTGTGTGTGGCTGCTGTAACAGGGGGAACAGATTAGACATGGGTTGTGTGTGTGTGTGTGTGTAGGAGCTTTGCAAAGGTGTGTGAGGTACAAGTGTCGTGTTTCAATGGCATAGCCATGTATTTTTTTAAATGTATGTATTAATGTGAGGGTTCTGTATGTGGTGTTAATGAATGTGCTGTGTGTGTGCATGTGTTTGTGTGGATATGTGTGTGTTGTCCAAATAGAGTTTCTGTTACTCCTGTCAAACTAGGATCAATGCGGGGGAGAAGAGGGGCGGGGCCTTAATCCAAGGGTGGGGAGGTTCATGACAAAGCTGCAGTGTGGAAGGAGGTTGCCGTGGAGAATCACCTGGTGTTGCCGTGGCAACAGACTGGTCTGTAGATGTTACTATTTATGTAAATGCCAGCCAGTGAGCTTAATGCTGAGCCAATGATCACTTAATATCATAGCCTGTTGCTACCTCAATACAAATAAAATGGAAAACCTCTGAGTTAAAAAACACAATGAGAGTTATTCCTAAAACTGTACCACCAACGTAAGGTAACTATCACCTATGGCACTTTATTCTGTACTTGACTTTTTTCTGTTAGGGACACAAAAATTGGTTGGAATTTGACGGCTGTGCTTACATTTCATGAATATTATAATTCTGTATGTAATTTATCGTTGGCGTCCTGGGACCTCATAACTACTCTCAGTTTATGTTAAGAAGAAGAAGGATCAGCAAAGATGGAGAGACAATGTTTTCCAGGACACCTGTACTATCTAACCTCTCATAGCATCAGGACACCTGTACTATCTAACCTCTCATAGCATCAGGACACCTGTACTATCTAACCTCTCATAGCATCAGGACACCTGTACTATCTAACCTCTCATAGCATCAGGACACCTGTCTAACCCTCCAATAGCATCAGGACACCTGTACTATCTAACCTCTCATAGCATCAGTACACGTGTACTATCTAACCATCCAATAGCATCAGGACACCTGTACTATCTAATCTCTCATAGCATCAGGACACGTGTACTATCTAACCGTCCAATAGCATCAGGACACCTGCAAAATCTCCCACTGACCTAATCAACTAGGAATAAAAGTATCCATGTCACATGACATGAGCTACTTCAAGGAAGGAAGGACAGCCACGTATCTACAGAATTGGAACCAGGCCCCAATCTCATGCTCTATCCGTCTGTCTCTGAGAAGGCCAGATGCCTCATCACTGATTCTGCTAGCATAGCTAGCTCCATTAGCACACAGTGCATGCCGAGACACTGACCTCCAGGCTAGCACATCTGTTAATACAATACATCTAAATGGGTCCGTTGTCAAATTCATGTCCTTTTAATTATGATCTGGACGTCTCTGAGTAAACACGGACTTCCTATTTCACACAGACAGACGAGGGAAATGTCCTTGCATCAATGCCAGCTCAAAGTGACTGATGGCATAGACACGGCTGAGTAAAAAGTTAGGTGGTAAGAAACAGAGAATTGTGCCAGAGGTAGCAACACGCCAGCCTCTGCATAACAACACCACCCTGAGCCGTTCCAGTACTTCCCGATAGGGTGGGTAGGATGGGGGTTTAGGTACCGAAGGGAACATCTACATCCCCAGGAATGACTGCCAAATACATTCAAGGAGGGGGGTTAGGGTGGAAGACTGGTGGGATGGAACAAGTGCGAGGAGGGTAAGGACAGTGTGTGGTGAAGAGTAAAACTGGATGGGAAGAAGAACAAGACGTCTTGGCTGTGTTCTGTCGCTATCGGGGAGAGAAAGGGTATGAAAGTGTGTGTGTGTGTGTGGAGGGGTTCTCTCTCTTTATGGGCATATCCTGTGGGTACCTCCATCTCTCTGGAAGTGACTGCCAACGACATGCAAGCCAGGGGGTTTGAGGAGGGAGTGTGTGTTCTGCACTGGCACCATGTATGCCTTGACAGTGCTCCGGATGTGTTGGGCAGCCCTAGGGGAGAGGGGGGCGGTTATGTTGGCGATGAGGTTACCACCCTGTGGTGTGTGCTGTCAGTTCCAGAAAGGGATTTTACGAACAAGGTGGAAGAGGAGAGGACAGGAGGAGAGGACAGGAGGAGAGGACAGGAGGAGAGCAGACACAGTTCTCTGTGTGTCAACCTCTTTCCCTCTCTCACATCCCTCTATCCATCCATCCCTCTCATCCCTCTCTCCATCCCTCCCTCTCCCATCCCTCTCTCCATCCCTCCCTCTCTCATCCCTCTATCAATCCATCCCTCTCTCATCCCTATATCCATCCATCCCTCTCTCATACCTCTATCCATCGATCCCTCTCTCATCCCTCTATCCATCCATCCCCCTCTCATCCCTCTATCCATCCATGCCTCCCTCATCCCTCTATCCTCCCTATCCATCCCTCTCTCATCCCTGTATCGATCCCTCCCTCCCGCCCTCTCTCATCCCTCTATCCATCCCTCCCTCCCGCCCTCTCTCATCCCTCTATCCATCCCTCCCTCCCTCCCTCTCTCATCCCTATCTCCATCCATCCATCCATCACTCCCTCTCTCATCCCCCTCTCATCCATCCCTATCGCCATCCATCCCTCTCTTTCCCCATTTCTCTCCAGTTTCTGTGACTTTTTTACTATATTCTTGGAAGGTGAGTGTGTGTGAATGTGTGTGTGCACAAGCTTACGGCTAACACACAAACAATCAGCACTTACAGCTTCCGACAGTAATCGAAGACGGCGTTCTCACATAAACACGAGAGCATGACGCCACCAAATGCCATTACACACAAGGTGGTAAGTACACACACAAGAGGTCGACTTCCTCTCAATGCCTGAGAAACACAACAGAATCAACAAAAAGGATAACGATGAACGATTCTTCTTTCTCTCACCGTTATGCTGCAAAACCCATTACACCGACTGCACAAGCACATTTAGTGAGGGTTTGAAGAGTGCTAAGAGAGAAAAATACCAGTCAAATAACACAGCTGTGTCACCAGGCTGTGCCCAGTGGGTTTGATGACACAGGAGTGATATGTGTAGGCTGTGTCACCAGGCTGTGCCCAGTGGGTTTGATGACACAGGAGTGATATGTGTAGGCTGTGTCACCAGGCTGTGCCCAGTGGGTTTGATGACACAGGAGTGATATGTGTAGGCTGTGTCACCAGGCTGTGCCCAGTGGGTTTGATGACACAGGAGTGATATGTGTAGGCTGTGTCACCAGTTTGTGCCCAGTGGGTTTGATGACACAGGAGTGATATGTGTAGGCTGTGTCACCAGTTTGTGCCCAGTGGGTTTGATGACACAGTAGTGATATGTGTAGGCTGTGTCACCAGTTTGTGCCCAGTGGGTTTGATGACACAGGAGTGATATGTGTAGGCTGTGTCACCAGGCTGTGCCCAGTGGGTTTGATGACACAGGAGTGATATGTGTAGGCTGTGTCACCAGTTTGTGCCCAGTGGGTTTGATGACACAGTAGTGATATGTGTAGACTGTGTCACCAGTAGGCTGTGTCACCAGTTTGCTCCAGACCCTGGTTGAAACACGACCACGGGAACCCAGGCTAAAGGGACGAGAGGAATAAGTGAACTCATCTGAAAGGAAGATGCATTGACATTGACAAGTGCTCATTCAACTCAGGTGAGAGTTGTCTTTCAATTCCATTCAAGGGGCGTTATTGGCATGGGAAACATATGTTAACATTGCCGAAGTAAGTGATGTCGATAATATACAAAAGTGAGAGAAAAAAAACAGTAAAAAGGAACAGTAAAAATTACACTCACAGAAGTTCCAAAAGAATCAAGACATTACAAATGTCATATTATGTCTATATACAGTGTTGTAACGATGTACAAATGGATAAAGTACAAAAGGGAAAATAAATAAGTATAAATATGGGTGATATTTACAATGGTGTTTGTTCTTCACTGGTTGACCTATTCTTGCGGCAACAGGTCACAAATCTTGCTGCTGTGATGGCACACTGGTATTTCACCCAGTAGATATGGGAGTTTATCAAATTTGGGTTTGTTTTCAAATTCTTTGTGGATCTGTGTAATCTGAGGGAAATACATGTTTCTAATATAGTCATACATTGGGCAGGAGGTTAGGAAGTGCAGCTCAGTTTCCACCTCATTTTGTGGGCAGTGTGCACATAGCCTGTCTTCTCTTGAGAGCCAGGTCTGCCTACGGCGGCCTTTCTCAATAGCAAGGCTATGCTCACTGAGTCTGTACATAGTCAAAGCTTTCCTTAAGTTTGGGTCAGTCACAGTAGTCAGGTATTCTTCCACTGTGTACTCTCTGTTTAGGGCCAAATAGTATTCTAATTTGCTCTGTTGTTTTGTTAATTCTTTCCAATTTGTCAAGTAATTATCTTTTTGTTTTCTCATGATTTGGTTGGGTCTAATTGTGTTGCTGTCCTGGGGCTCTGTGGGGAGTGTTTGTGTTTGTGAACAGAGCCCCAGGACCAGTTTGCTTATGGGACTCTTCTCCAGGTTCATCTCTCTGTAGGTGATGGCGTTGTTATGGAAGGATTGGGAATCACTTCCTTTTAGGTGGTTGTAGAATTTAACTATTTTCTGGATTTGGATAACTAGTGGGTATCGGCCTAATCTCTCTCTTGTCTATCTCTCTCTTTTATTCAGATGGTAAATGTATTAAATAGAAACAAGGTTTGTCAGTAATGTCTTGACAGCGACACAGCACAAAAGACAGAAGGGTAGAGTCAGTGATGATACACTGAAGTGTTAGAGGCACTGTAACAGACAGAAACTATGTCAAGATGGCTGCCTTGTGTAAGAGAGGGAGAGCGAGAGATGGATAGAGGGAGAGAGGGGATAGAGTGAGAGATGGATAGAGGGAGAGAGGGGATAGAGGGAGAGCGAGAGATGGATAGAGGGAGAGAGGGGAAAGGGAGAGCGAGAGATGGATAGAGGGAGAGAGGGGAAAGGGAGAGCGAGAGATGGATAGAGGGAGAGAGGGGATAGAGTGAGAGATGGATAGAGGGAGAGAGGGGATAGAGGGAGAGCGAGAGATGGATAGAGGGAGAGAGGGGAAAGGGAGAGCGAGAGATGGATAGAGGGAGAGAGGGGATAGAGGGAGAGCGAGAGATGGATAGAGGGAGAGAGGGGAAAGGGAGAGCGAGAGATGGATAGAGGGAGAGAGGGGATAGAGTGAGAGATGGATAGAGGGAGAGAGGGGAAAGGGAGAGCGAGAGATGGATAGAGGGAGAGAGGGGAAAGGGAGAGCGAGATAGAGAAAGTGATCTTACTCCAGGTGTTGTGTAAGCCGGTCGTCCCTGGATCAATGCTATGGTCTGCCCACTGGGATATAGCGCGCGCACACACACACACACACACACACACACACACACACACACACACACACACACACACACACACACACACACACACACACACACACACACACACACACACACGCACACACACACACACAGTGCTGGAGGTAGTACTTGTGTTCAGGAACCCTCGCTGTCAACCACACATCATAGTCACATGATCAAGTGGCAGGTTAAAATAGCAACATGTTCACTATCCCCCTGAGGCCTGTGATAGCAGGAAGAAAGGGAGGGAGGGAAGGAGGGAAGAGAGAGAGAGAGAGGGGGGTGGGAGAGAGAGGATGATGGAGAGATTATAGTAGAACAGAATACAGGAGAGAGGACTTAAACTACAGAGAGAGAGAGAGAGAGATATTAGAATAGTAGAACAGAGCACAAGAGAGAAGACTTAAAAACGAGAGAGAATAGAATAGTAGAACAGAGCACAAGAGAGAAGACTTGAAAACGAGAGAGAATAGAATAGTAGAACAGAGCACAAGAGAGAAGACTTGAAAACGAGAGAGAATAGAATAGTAGAACAGAGCACAAGAGAGAAGACTTGAAAACGAGAGAGAATAGAATAGTAGAACAGAGCACAAGAGAGAAGACTTGAAAACGAGAGAGAATAGAATAGTAGAACAGAGCACAAGAGAGAAGACTTGAAAACGAGAGAGAATAGAATAGTAGAACAGAGCACAAGAGAGAAGACTTGAAAACGAGAGAGAATAGAATAGTAGAACAGAGTACAAGAGAGAAGACTTGAAAACGAGAGAGAATAGAATAGTAGAACAGAGTACAAGAGAGAAGACTTGAAAACGAGAGAGAATAGAATAGTAGAACAGAGTACAAGAGAGAAGACTTGAAAACGAGAGAGAATAGAATAGTAGAACAGAGTACAAGAGAGAAGACTTGAAAACGAGAGAGAATAGAATAGTAGAACAGAGCACAAGAGAGAAGACTTGAAAACGAGAGAGAATAGAATAGTAGAACAGAGCACAAGAGAGAAAGGTAGAAAACAAGATGACAGAGAGAAAGAGGATACAGATGAATAGAGTAGTAGAACAGAGTCCAAGAGACAGCAATAGAGGGAATGAGGGAGAGAATAATACTGTATTTCACCTTGACTTGAGACATAAACCCCGCTCTGTACACTGAACGAGACCTGACTGCAGACTGAGGGATTGTCAGCCTACCAAATCTACAAATCAACCTACAATCACATCATTCATTCCTTTGCGGTTAAGGCTAGCGTTTGTTTAAAGTGCACGGCCCCATTAAAACAAATCTTTGAAGGATTCAAAGACGTTTCACCTTTCGCTTGAATCGTGTACTTGAGGGAGTGTATGGAAATATTCTGCCTTGAAGCTTAATACAGAACATTCAGAAATAATACAGAAACATGTTTAATTCAGATACCATACTTGGAGAATGCTATGCTTCATGAGGGAAAATTCCTCCTTAATTATTCCATGGTAAACAGGACAAGCTCATTAACTTATTTAATTACTCTTAATAATAAGAGTGTTATGTAGAGACTGATTGGACAAATCCATCTGTGGCACACGACGACT
The DNA here is from genome assembly GCF_016432855.1 of Salvelinus namaycush. Classification (NCBI taxonomy): domain Eukaryota; kingdom Metazoa; phylum Chordata; class Actinopteri; order Salmoniformes; family Salmonidae; genus Salvelinus; species Salvelinus namaycush. Next base: position 13,383,652 of record NC_052344.1, read on the forward strand.
AGGGCTGCATCCCAAATGGCACCCTACTCTCTATATAGTGCACTGGTTTTTACCAGATCCCAATGGGCCCTGCTCAAACGTAGTGCACTAAATAGGGAACCATTTGGGATGCATCTATAGGACGGATGGGAACACTCCCAGGTTGGAGGGTTTACAGTTGGTTGAATACAGAGATTGTGGGATAGTGAGGAATCTGTGGCTCATCTGACCAGTGGAGCACACTTCCCTTCAATTACAGTACTACCTCAATATCTCAGTGCACTGTTGTGTTCTGGTGTGGTTGGCTGGGGATTTTGTGAATGAATTATTTCTCCCAACCGTGTGGGTGGGTTGTGTAGGCAGACATACAGAGGTGTTTGGTGGGTTCAGTGGCCTTGAATGTGTGTCACTGATAGGTGGAAACAACAACAACATTGTTCAAGGGCACATCCACAGATTTTTCACCTAGTCGGCTTGGGGATTCAAACCAGCGACCTTTCGGTTACTGTCCCACCGCGCTAGGCTACCTCCCACCATACAATCACATACATGACATGGTAATGACTGCACAACACACACCTAGGCCTAGATTCAGTCAGCATCGAGGAAGAGCCGCACTATCGCGTGATTGAAATGTGTTCGCGGACACAGCATTCACGGAACACGTTGCACTTGTCAGACTCGGCTTAATGAAAAATTCCCTTTAAATTTCAATCGCACTATAACACAGATCTTCCGCAATAAGGGTTGAATCCAAACCTTACTTTGTGCAGCGGTGAGAACATCCATGTGAGCATGTTAAATATCCATCCATAGGTTGATTTTAACTTCACTCGTGGTTGCCGTATTAGGAAAGATAACTTCACCTAATGTTGTGGTGCACCAACCAACATGGAAGACATTATTTACAAAGGGCTTCGAGTAGTGAAAAAGTTAGTACGACTCTGACTCGAGGCTGAAAAGTTATAAGTAGTAAGACTTTAAAACCAGGGACTCTCCAAAGTAAATCAGAGATTATTTACAAAAACTCTCTATGACCACTGGTGCATTCTAGGATGAACCACACACACACGTCAAAACCACGGTCCACAGAGGACCACGCTTTCATTAGTCTGAAGAAAAAACTACAATCTGCTCCCAAACATATTTCAGCTCTGAATTATTGAATAGGTTTCATTCTCCCTCCAAAACGCCTCGAATGAGAAACATGCTTTGGGCTCATGAAAAATACATATTTGCTCCTCTCACTCTTTTGTCTTTTGTTTGGAGCAAAGTCATCGATTTTTTCAAATTTACTTTTGTCTCCGAGTTTTTGTCGCCCTTTTACAGGAAATGTAAACTCTTCCTGCGTTTTAACTTCTCGGAAATGTCATTTCCTTCAATGGAAACAAAGACTTCATTGATGGGTTTTGTTCTGGAACTAGATCAGTTGACAGACACGGGGAAGATTGCTTTATCATTGTAGATAGTTGTTGATGCAGTTAGAATGAGAGGTTCAGGGAAGTATCAATGTCTCCGCTCAAACAGCGCTGCTGACAAACCATCCTCATTATCTCGCTCTAATATCTATTTACTCTCTCGCCTCCGATCCAAACGCATTAGCTTGACTCCAAACGCTACCCAAATAATGCATAGGCAGAGAGAGGAAGATGACAGTACAGATTTGTGTTGAGACACCAAAGCCCTACAAGTGTAGAGCCAACACCGGATTGTTGAATGTCTCACCACTTACACCACAAGGTCTCTGCAAGCCCTAGAGCAAGCACTTCTTACTAGTACTCTACAGCACTGTAACGTATTGAGAAATCTGCAGTTTGGGCTTGTTGATTGCTGGGATTCTTTCCATGAATTTGTGTTGAAATAAAAAAAGCCCTACAGGTGTAAAAATGTAGCTAGAAATTCTCAACTTACTTCACTACAAGACCTAGAAAGAACTTTGTTCCCTTCAGCACTGCAATATATTGAGGCATTCTTCTGCAATTTGGCAGTTGTTGACAACTGAGACTCTCTCCCAAGAACTCTCAAGTCAACACCAGTATGTCTATAACTGTAATACCCAATCTTACCATGCATCAGCCTCCAATAACCTCCAACGACCACCATTTGGAGAAGACCTAACTACCTAACCTACTGGCTAACCCTTTAGCTCCACTCCTCCTCCCTCCACAACCTGGGGGTAGACGTAATGTAGTAAATGTACATCTGGTACACTCCAATTAGTATGATATGTTACGTTTAATATGTGGATGTACACCAAACATTTCGTATGATATGTTAGGAATTACAATTCGTACAATATGTTATGAATTTGCATAACCTATGATATGTTGCAAATTACAATTTGTTGTGGCTAACGTTAGCTAAGTGGCTAATGTTAGCTAGGTCGCTAATGTTAGCTAGGCTAGGGGTTAGGTGTTAGGGGAAGGGTTAGCTAACATGCTAAGTAGTTAAAAAGTAGCAATTAGTTGCAAAGTTTCTAATTAGCTAAAATTGTCCGTGATGAGTGTCGAACATGGAACCTTTGGGTTGCTAGACGTTTGCATTATACGCCAACCATCCACCCTACTTTTGTTTTTTGCCTTAAGTAATCCTCTGTTTTATGTAACCATACCAAACATATCATACTAATTTAAGTGTCCCGGATGTATATTTACTATGTTACGTCTAGTCAGTGAGACCAGGCTGCCCTCCATCAGGTGCCCTAATAGACATCTCATCAGTCTGGAGGAGCAGCCAGGCGTGAAAAGAATGGTGCCTGTAAAAGAGAGAGAGAGAAAGAGAGAGAGTGAGAAAAGAGAAGTAGGCTTTTTAAAGCATAGTCAGACTCAGCAGGTGACTCAACTGGCTGAAGAAGGCAACATGTGACAGAGCTCATAATTGCCCTTGGAGCATATTGCCTCATCCTGCCATCCCATCATTTGTGCCAGTCACTTGTGATAAATTAATAAAGCCATCTCTGATTTGTGCTAAATGAGTAAGGCCTTGCCTGATTGGTTGGCGGGGCAGGAAATTAAGACTGGTGTCTAAAAGGATCCCCTCCTCTGAGGTACTTGTGTATATCTAATGGGATCTAAAATTGGACAAAGGTGTCAGGTCCTCTTAGGAGGTGGGTGTGTGAACCACATGGATCTCTGGTTGAAGACACTTGAGGGTAATAGTGGAGGGAACGACAACACTGCAGCTAAGCTTTTGTTTCACGTCTTCAGATGAATGTACTAATTGGAAGTGGCTCTGGATAAGAGTGTCTGCTGAATGACAAATGTAAACGTAGCTCTAAAAGACTTGATTTAACTGATAATGCTCTTAAATAACTAAAGACTATTGAACACTTTGTGGATTTAATAGCTGAATCAGTTGTTACTTTTGGCATGAAACAAAACCATGCACCCACTGCAGTTCTCCAGGACCAGAGTTGTTGTACAATGATGTGATCGAGCTATGAACAGATTATCATAAAATGTGTACACAAAACTCTATCCATGGCAACATTTACATATCCAAGGTGTACATTTATTTTTGCATTCAAAATAATGTGGTCAAAACTTCAACTTGTACTTGAGTCGTTGCTCAGCCTACGTACTGTCTGAACTGATGCTAATAAATGTGACACTAACCAGCCACTTATCTGTCACTTATGTTAAAATATATCTAGTACAGTCGCGTGTGCTGTGTCATTCTGTGGTAACAACACCGCTTATTTAAGATGCAAATGAGATCAAGGTGTGTAAGAGTCTTTTAAATGTAAGAGGTGCCCTACCAAAAGTAGCACTGGTACTTTTAAGTCCTTTGAGTAGAACTAGGATGCCATAGCCTGGTAAAACCATACTGAAAGCTGCGCTCAGCATGATTCAATGGGGAGCGCAGCATCCGGTCTGGTTTACACCAGGCTAAGGACATTAACAATCCTTGGTGAAATCTAGCAGCTTTCACTGTTTGGTGATTTCATTCCAGTAACAACAACATGCCTTTTAATCATTTGCTCATTTTTATTCAGCAGAATTTTTTAATACAACGACAAGGGCTGTCATAAGGAAACAAATTCAAACACTGTTTCTGCTACGGCATACAGAGACAGAGAGAGAGAGAGAGAGAGAGAGAGAGAGAGAGAGAGAGATCATCATGTCACCATCATATGTAAACATTACAGAAAGAGGGAGGAGGAAGATGAGAAAATGCTGTTTGTCAAGGTGTTCTGGCCACGAGAGAGAAGAAAGACGAGAATAAAACACTCCCAACATAAACGTCATATGACATAGGTATACATCAAGGACAGAAATAAGCTCGTCCGGTTGGTGTGGCTCTCTAGCTAGCTTTTTAAAATAAACTTCATAAAACATAGCATTATTCATTTCTTGTCATTCATTAAGGAAGCGTTTCTCTCTGCAAAAAGCTGTTAATATTAAAAGTGAATGGATCCTCTGCTTAAATCCCCCTTCTCAAGGCCTAGCCCCTTTCCTGTACAACGGATAGGAGGGATTGGCTGTGGTAGGGATAGGGTAAGGTAGCGATGCACATGATTAGCTGACGTGGGCGCATGACGTCACTAATCAGGAAACGTGTTGAAAGGATGACATGGCAATTAACGGAGCTCTGCAGCGGGGGGGAAGGAACATGATAAGAACAACTGGTAGTGGCTCAGGCAGGGTGGAGAAGAGGAAGGATTGGACAGTCACTGTTTTTATGAGTTCATAGCTATAGCATGCTCTTTCAGAGTCAGGAGGGAGGAGGAGGAGGAGGAGGAAGGGATGCACAGAGTAGCAGGAGAGAGGACCGGAAGGATGAACATGGAATAAAAGGAAGAGAGAGAGTCAATGCTTGTCCTTTACTTTGTTTTATTTTCGTTGAATTGTTTTCTGTCACTTTTTCTCGTCCAATGAGTGCATCTCGTCTTCCGCGTTGGTCTTTGGAATGGCGCCGTGCGTTTTTCATTTTTTTAGTTTGTAGCCAAACTCGTCTGCGTCATCGTCGCGGAAGTCTCCATAGCGCCAGATGTTGAGCTGAGATAAAACATGAGACAGAAAAGACTATGAGCGCTTAGTGAATAGCTGACAATAAAATAGACAAGCAACAGTTTCACATTAACCTTCAGTTCAAATGGGAGACTTAGCCTCCCCCCGAGACAGAGAGAGAGAGAGACAGAGAGAGAGACAGAGAGAGACAGAGAGAGACAGAGAGAGACAGAGAGAGAGACAGAGAGAGAGACAGAGAGAGAGAGACAGAGAGAGAGAGACAGAGAGAGAGAGAGACAGAGAGAGACAGAGAGAGAGCGAGAGAGACAGAGAGAGACAGAGAGAGAGCGAGAGAGACAGAGAGCAAGAGAGAGAGCGAGAGAGAGAGACAGAGAGAGAGAGAGAGAGAGAAAGAGAGAGAGAGAGAGAGAGCGAGAGAGAGCAACAGAGAGAGAGAGCAACAGAGAGAGAGAGAGACAGAGAGAGAGAGAGACAGAGAGAGACAGATACAGAGAGAGACAGAGAGAGACAGAGACAGAGAGAGACGAGAGACAGAGCGCGAGACAGAGAGAGAGCGCGAGACAGAGAGAGAGCGCGAGACAGAGAGAGACAGAGAGAGCGAGAGTGAGCGAGACAGCGAGAGAGGAAGAGGTAGAGACAGGGGCAGGTAGACAGAGGTTGAAAGGTAGAGAGAGAGAGAGAGGTAGAGACAGGGGCAGGTAGACAGAGGTTGAAAGGTAGAGAGAGAGAGAGGTAGAGACAGGGGCAGGTAGACAGAGGTTGAAAGGTAGAGAGAGAGAGAGAGAGAGAGAGAGAGAGAGAGAGAGAGAGAGAGAGAGAGAGAGAGAGAGAGAGAGAGAGAGAGGTAGAGACAGGGGCAGGTAGACAGAGGTTGAAAGGTAGAGAGAGAGAGAGAGAGAGAGAGGTAGAGACAGGGGCAGGTAGACAGAGGTTGAAAGGTAGAGAGAGAGAGAGAGAGAGGTAGAGACAGGGGCAGGTAGACAGAGGTTGAAAGGTGGAGAGAGAGAGAGGTAGAGACAGGGGCAGGTAGACAGAGGTTGAAAGGTAGAGAGAGAGAGAGAGAGAGAGAGAGAGAGAGAGGTAGAGACAGGGGCAGGTAGACAGAGGTTGAAAGGTAGAGAGAGAGAGAGGTAGAGACAGGGGCAGGTAGACAGAGGTTGAAAGGTAGATAGAGAGAGAGGTAGAGACAGGGGGAGGTAGACAGAGGTTGAAAGGTAGAGAGAGAGAGAGAGAGGTAGAGACAGGGGCAGGTAGACAGAGGTTGAAAGGTAGATAGAGAGAGAGGTAGAGACAGGGGGAGGTAGACAGAGGTTGAAAGGTAGAGAGAGAGAGAGGTAGAGACAGGGGGAGGTAGACAGAGGTTGAAAGGTAGAGAGAGAGAGGTAGAGACAGGGGGAGGTAGACAGAGGTTGAAAGGTAGAGAGAGACAGAGAGAGAGAGGTAGAGACAGGGGGAGGTAGACAGAGGTTGAAAGGTAGAGAGAGAGAGAGAGGTAGAGACAGGGGGAGGTAGACAGAGGTTGAAAGGTAGAGAGAGAGAGGTAGAGACAGGGGGAGGTAGACAGAGGTTGAAAGGTAGAGAGAGAGAGAGAGGTAGAGACAGGGGGAGGTAGACATAGGTTGAAAGGTAGAGAGAGAGAGGTAGAGACAGGGGGAGGTAGACATAGGTTGAAAGGTAGATAGAGAGAGAGAGGTAGAGACAGGGGCAGGTAGACAGAGGTTGAAAGGTAGAGAGAGAGAGAGGTAGAGACAGGGGCAGGTAGACAGAGGTTGAAAGGTAGAGAGAGAGAGAGAGGTAGAGACAGGGGCAGGTAGACAGAGGTTGAAAGGTAGATAGAGAGAGAGGTAGAGACAGGGGCAGGTAGACAGAGGTTGAAAGGTAGAGAGAGAGAGAGGTAGAGACAGGGGCAGGTAGACAGAGGTTGAAAGGTAGAGAGAGAGAGAGGTAGAGACAGGGGCAGGTAGACAGAGGTTGAAAGGTAGATAGAGAGAGAGGTAGAGACAGGGGCAGGTAGACAGAGGTTGAAAGGTAGAGAGAGAGAGGTAGAGACAGGGGCAGGTAGACAGAGGTTGAAAGGTAGAGAGAGAGAGAGAGGTAGAGACAGGGGCAGGTAGACAGAGGTTGAAAGGTAGAGAGAGAGAGAGAGAGGTAGAGACAGGGGGAGGTAGACAGAGGTTGAAAGGTAGAGAGAGAGAGGTAAAGAGGTATAGAGAGAACATCAGTGTACTCTCACACCCCAGTGAGAATGAGGGGAGCATCATCATTTAATCCCCGTCAGACACATCCCTGTTTATTCCCTCTATTCCATTAAATCCACTCCGCTGAGCTCTGCATCCCTCATCAAGCATCCAAGCCATTTCCTGCTAAACGTTCCGTTTGACGCGCAATGGGAAGGGTGGTGGTAGTGTGTGTGAGGGGGCATTCTAGGTGTGTACGCAATAAGTTGTGTGTGTGTGTGTGTGTGAGAGATGTTTCACGACACCAACCAAGGCCCCCTCCTCTCCTCATCAGCAGCGTGTGATCAGCTGTTAACATGACGATTCACAGCCAATTAGCGCCCATGCTAATTTGCGCTAGTCGTTAGGAAGCGGCTGCCATGTCGTCAATGTTGTCTTTCCTGTTTCTTTTCCTTTTCCGTCGATGCTTCGTCACTCCTTCCGGCCTTTTGGAGAACTACATCTAATTTACACCAATTTTGCCTGTGATTGGACGATTGTTTGAGCATGGCGTTGTGTGATTGGACAATATGTCAAAGCAGTGAGAGTGTTTGTCTTGTGACTGGCTGTTGGAGAGAACTGTGCCTTCTTGAAGGTCACCGTGTTTAAGGAGGATAAATGTATGCCACCTGTTTACCATAAAGCAGGTAAAACAAGCACCCCAAGATTAGACAAACTAATCTATATAAGTTCATTGGCTATGCTCTTGGGCAAGATACAGTAAACAGTTACTGTATAACTAGGAATATTAGGATTGAGCGGTGTAATGGCAAGGATAATGAAACTGGGCTGATACTTTTTGTAGATGCTCTGTCATCTGACTAGACGATTGGCTAGTGTACCTAAACAGGTAGAACCACCTGCGTTTGGATTGGTTTCTGTGCTGTGAGCGGACCCTGGGGTGTGTGGGGGCGGGCAAGAGGCCTGGATGCCATCTATCCCTCTCTCCATCCCTTGCTTTCTTTCCATCAGCGTGGGCCTGCACAGATTGTGGGCCAGTGTCCATTTAGGACAGCACTGCCTGCCAATGAGATGTGTAATGTCTTCAGAGAACAGACAGGTGGAGAGGAAGACAGAGGGAGCAGTGAAATGAAGGAGAGCTCCTTTCTTCTACTAGTAGTTGTAATTACAGCTTTGGAAACACCGGTTTCCCTGTCATGCCAATAAAGCTAGGCTGAATTTGTATTGTGTTGAGCGAGCTAGTACGAAACAGGGAGAGAAAAGTGAGTAAGAGGGAGAGAGGTAGAGGGAGGTAGAGAGAGAGAGGGAGCAAGAGACGTAAAGAGGTAGAGAGCCGTAGAGAGAGACGTAGAGAGAGAGGTAGAGAGAGAGAGGGAGCAAGAGACAAAGAGGTAGAGAGACGTAGAGAGAGAGGTAGAGAGAGAGGGAGCAAGAGACATAAAGAGGTAGAGAGACGTAGAGAGAGAGAGGGAGCAAGAGACGTAAAGAGGTAGAGAGACGTAGAGAGAGAGGTAGAGAGAGAGAGAGGGAGCAAGAGACATAAAGAGGTAGAGAGACGTAGAGAGAGAGGTAGAGAGAGAGGGAGCAAGAGACGTAAAGAGGTAGAGAGGTAGAGAGAGAGAGGGAGCAAGAGACGTAAAGAGGTAGAGAGACGTAGAGAGAGAGGTAGAGAGAGGTAGAGAGCGAGAGGGAGCAAGAGACATAAAGAGGTAGAGAGAGAGAGGGAGCAAGAGACGTAAAGAGGTAGAGAGACGTAGAGAGAGAGGTAGAGAGAGAGGGAGCAAGAGACGTAAAGAGGTAGAGAGACGTAGAGAGAGAGAGGGAGCAAGAGACGTAAAGAGGTAGAGAGACGTAGAGAGAGAGAGGGAGCAAGAGACATAAAGAGGTAGAGAGACGTAGAGAGAGAGAGGGAGCAAGAGACGTAAAGAGGTAGAGAGACGTAGAGAGAGAGAGGGAGCAAGAGACGTAAAGAGGTAGAGAGACGTAGAGAGAGAGAGGGAGCAAGAGACATAAAGAGGTAGAGAGAGAGAGAGGGAGCAAGAGACATAAAGAGGTAGAGAGACGTAGAGAGAGAGGTAGAGAGAGAGGGAGCAAGAGACGTAAAGAGGTAGAGAGACGTAGAGAGAGAGAGGGAGCAAGAGACGTAAAGAGGTAGAGAGACGTAGAGAGAGAGAGGGAGCAAGAGACATAGAGGTAGAGAGACGTAGAGAGAGAGAGGGAGCAAGAGACGTAAAGAGGTAGAGAGACGTAGAGAGAGAGGTAGAGAGAGAGGGAGCAAGAGACATAAAGAGGTAGAGAGACGTAGAGAGAGAGAGGGAGCAAGAGACATAAAGAGGTAGAGAGACGAAGAGAGAGAGGTAGAGAGAGAGAGAGGGAGCAAGAGACATAAAGAGGTAGAGAGACGTAGAGAGAGAGGTAGAGAGAGAGGGAGCAAGAGACGTAAAGAGGTAGAGAGACGTAGAGAGAGAGAGGGAGCAAGAGACGTAAAGAGGTAGAGAGACGTAGAGAGAGAGAGGGAGCAAGAGACATAAAGAGGTAGAGAGACGTAGAGAGAGAGAGGGAGCAAGAGACGTAAAGAGGTAGAGAGACGTAGAGAGAGAGAGGGAGCAAGAGACGTAAAGAGGTAGAGAGACGTAGAGAGAGAGGTAGAGAGAGAGAGAGAGGGAGCAAGAGACATAAAGAGGTAGAGAGACGTAGAGAGAGAGAGGGAGCAAGAGACGTAAAGAGGTAGAGAGACGTAGAGAGAGAGGTAGAGAGAGAGAGAGAGGGAGCAAGAGACGTAAAGAGGTAGAGCGACGTAGAGAGAGAGGTAGAGAGAGAGAGGGAGCAAGAGACGTAAAGAGGTAGAGAGACGTAGAGAGAGAGGTAGAGAGAGAGAGGGAGCAAGAGACGTAAAGAGGTAGAGACGTAGAGAGAGAGGTAGAGAGAGAGAGGGAGTAAGAGACTTAAAGAGGTAGAGAGACGTAGAGAGAGAGGGAGCAAGAGACGTAAAGAGGTAGAGAGACGTAGAGAGAGAGAGGGAGCAAGAGACGTAAAGAGGTAGAGAGACGTAGAGAGAGAGAGGGAGCAAGAGACATAAAGAGGTAGAGAGACGTAGAGAGAGAGAGGGAGCAAGAGACGTAAAGAGGTAGAGAGACGTAGAGAGAGGTAGAGAGAGAGAGAGAGGGAGCAAGAGACATAAAGAGGTAGAGAGACGTAGAGAGAGAGAGGGAGCAAGAGACGTAAAGAGGTAGAGAGACGTAGAGAGAGAGGTAGAGAGAGAGAGAGAGGGAGCAAGAGACGTAAAGAGGTAGAGCGACGTAGAGAGAGAGGTAGAGAGAGAGAGGGAGCAAGAGACGTAAAGAGGTAGAGAGACGTAGAGAGAGAGGTAGAGAGAGAGAGGGAGCAAGAGACGTAAAGAGGTAGAGACGTAGAGAGAGAGGTAGAGAGAGAGAGGGAGTAAGAGACTTAAAGAGGTAGAGAGACGTAGAGAGAGAGGGAGCAAGAGACGTAAAGAGGTAGAGAGAAACTTACCCTGGCAGTCTTGGCAGACTCCTGACCGTTGAGATACTCCGTCACCTGAGAGAGAACATGCATTAGTGTTGCAACTAAACCAGACTGAATGCTGTGGAGAGAAACACATTGGGTCCATCTCAACTCTCTAACGTAGCCTCCTCGACTCGTCTCCTTTCCTTCATTGAAAATCGGCTCAGTGCAGATGAATGAGGAGGACGCCACTTTAGACTATCAACACGCACCGAAAAACACATTCCCACCCATACATTCATAATACACATGTCGACAGGCTTCATTGGTAGCACTGCATTGCACATGGTAACAACAAAAACAGCTAGGTCATCATCAGATCAATAGGAAACGCGGATGCTAACCGCTAGCCCACGTGCTAACAGCTAACAACAGTGAGCAATCAAGCCAAGTGGCTCTCGTCTATACAGCGAGCTAGCTTTTAGAGCCTTCCTATTTAGCATTTAATTACAATCAAAATGCATTCACGTTTCAGCGTTAGGCTAGCAGGGTAAGAGAGGCGCACTACCTGCCTACACTAGTGATGAAATCAGACCTGTATTGTGATTGTACTGCATCACAAGGGCAGGTGATTAGTCGGCGAGGGCCCTGATAGAGCAGTGAATGGTGGGAATAGAGTCAGGAAGTCAGAATCCTCTAGGATATTGAGGTCTGTAAATGAAGTAGATTGTGCTTGTATATGTGTGTCTATGTCTGGGTCTTGGTTAGGGCTGGGAATGATGATATTAACACGATACTTAGGTGCTGATATGTTATGTAGGGGCGGCAGGTAGCCTAGTGGTTAGAGTGTTGGGCCAGTAACCGAAAGGTTGTTGGATCGAATCCCCGAGCTGACAAGGTAAAAATCTGTCGTTCTACCCCTGAACAAGGCAGTTAACTGTTCCCCGGTAAGCCGTCATTGTAAATATGAATTTGTTCTTCACTGACTTGCCTAGTTAAACAAAGGTTAAATAAAATGATCACAATCCTATATGTATTGCGATTCGATACTGTGATTTGATGTTCCAAACATATTGCTCACCATATGTCTGAGGCAGAGGAACAAGAGAGAGTCATGAGAAAACAAGTTTTGATCAGTCATGTAAATTTGCTGAAAACAAATTGGCTTCCTACTTAAAAAGAAGATGGAGAACAAGCTATGAAGGAAAATACTGGAGATCTGGTGTGCAGTTACAGCCAACTAGCACAAAAATAATATTATCAAAACAATATGATATATCGTCAAATGTAACTGTAGTGATTTTTCTCCCCATCCTTAGTCTTTGTGTAAGTGTGGGAGATTAGGCTGGCTTGATAGACAGGATTTGACGTGTGATGCTTCGGCTCAGATAGATAAATATATAAATATATATAAAAGAGAGAGAGAGAGACAGAAGAGAGAGAGAGACAGTAGAGAGACAGTAGAGAGAGAGAGAGACAGAAGAGAGAGAGAGAGAGAGAGAGACAGAAGAGAGAGAGAGAGAGAGACAGAGAGAGAGAGACAGAAGAGAGAGAGACAGTAGGGAGACAGTAGAGAGAGAGAGAGACAGAAGAGAGAGAGAGAGAGACAGAGAGAGAGAGACAGTAGAGAGAGAGAGAGACAGTAGAGAGAGAGAGAGAGACAGTAGAGAGAGAGAGAGAGACAGTAGAGAGAGAGAGAGAGAGAGAGAGAGAGAGAGAGAGAGAGAGACAGAAGAGAGAGAGAGAGAGACAGAAGAGAGACAGAGAGACAGAGAGAGAGAGACAGAGAGAGAGAGAGATACAGAGAGAGAGAGAGAGAGAGAGAGAGACAGAGAGAGAGAGAGAGAGAGAGAGACAGAGAGACAGAGAGACAGAGAGAGAGAGAGAGAGAGAGAGAGAGAGAGAGACAGAGAGAGAGAGAGAGAGAGAGAGAGAAAGAGAAAATCGGCAGACAGGCAGCGCTGGGCATATTGACCTCTTATTATGCCAGAGTGTCCATTTAGCCCCATTGACTGAGCCTGATGATGAGTCACAGGACACACACAGCATGACGGGACTGAGGGATGGGGGAGGGAGGTAGAGAGAGGGAGAGAGATGGAGGGAGGGGGTGGAGAAGAGCAAAAATGAGAGAGGGAGACAGAAAGGAAATGTCCGGTTACGGTCAAGAGAGACTGTGGGTATTGTCTGTCCGTGTGTGTGTATAGAGGCTGAAAAGCTCCAAACGAGGACGGTGTTCTGCACTGTGACTGAGCGGTTTAGCTCTACATGGTTCTGGCCAGCCCTCCTCTCTCTCCTCCAACCCAAGCTAACCCAGCCTCAGCTCTGGCTCCTTCCTGCCAGCGTGATCGATGGGGAGGCTTTTGGAGTGTGTGTCTCGGGTCAGTCAGGGGAAAAGTGGGTGAGGAGAAGGGGGGAGGGAGGATACACAAGATGGAGGGTGGGTTGAAGAGGAGAAAATGGGTGATAGGGGAGAATTGGGAGAGGAGTGGGGAAGAGAAAGGGGTCAAAGGTGTTGAAGGGGGGAGAATAGGAGTGAGGGGAAGGGGTAGAGGAGGACAGGAAAAATAAGGGATGAGAAGAGGGGACGGATAAGGAGGAGAGAAGGGGTGAGAGGGTGAAGAGTGGAAGAGAGTGAGTCAAAGGCTGAGGGAGGAGAAGGGGGGGTGAGACAGTCTACTCTTTACAGTACCATATTAACCACAGAGGGTTTCATCATGCATCATAACTGACCAGGAGAACAGATGAGACTCCTGGCCAAGGAAATGAACACAGATATAGGAGAACAGCAGATGTTGAAAACTGCAGAGCGTGGATTCTGCATCGGGTTTAATTGCTTAGCTAGCTGGTATACACTGGTTCATTTGATAGCAACCCAGAACACACAAGGGTCTGGAAGAAAAACATACTTCAGTACAGCTGGATCGTACAGCTTTGTGTGTGTGTGTGTGTGATAAAGTGTGTGTGATGGAGAGCTGGAGAGAGAGAGTGGTGTGTGTGTGTGTGTGTGTGTGTGTGTGTGTGTGTGTGTGTGTGTGTGTGTGTGTGTGTGTGTGTGTGTGTGTGAGAGAGAGACTGTGTGTGCGTGGGGTGTCGAAAACTGCAACCGCTGCATAAGCTATCAATCAAAGCTAACTAAGAGTGAGAATGCAGAAAAGGGGACAGCAGATGTTCACATATCTCCTTACCAAACAGATGTCACCATATGGAGGTCCTAGTCAATAGCATTAATGTCTTACTTCAGAGGTCTCCGGTGACATTTGAGTGGCTGGGAGGGGTCCGGATACGCCATGTTAAAGGTATTTTGGTGCCCAGTAACCTACATCAGTAGTCATGAAGGACAAAGTCCCTAGATTGAATTCCATCATCTTGTCATTTCCTTCCATCTACCGTCTGCTTTGGAGACCTCTTAGAGTAACCCCATCTCAATAATGACCTCATATTTGGTCCTGGCCAATAGCAGGGGATTATATGGAGGCATTACTATATGAATGAAAGGGAGCTGCCAGACAGCTAGCCAAGCTCTTTGTCCTTTAACTAAGGGGTGCCTTCCTGACAGACCGTCTCCTGCTGTTCTCTTCAGTACAGTATGTGAGAGCAGGAAACCAGTGTGTGTATGTGTGCCTAGCATCCTCCTAATATGGGCCCATATGCTGTTCCAGAAAAGCCCTTTCAGGACCCTTTTCACAGCCACCACACGGTCTCTACTTCCACTGGAGGAGAATCACTAGCCAATAAACCAGCAAACAAAAAGAATACGGAACCAAATATCTCAACTAAATGAATAAATAGGATAGGGGGGTAGGCTTTGTGTATTTCAGAATGATAGTTGGGGGGAGAGAAGGAAGAAAGAGAGAGCGAGAGAGCGAGAGAGAGAGAGAGAGAGAGAGAGAGAGAGAGAGAGAGAGAGAGAGAAATAATAGTACTGTATGACCCCACAGAGCTCCATATGCCAGACAGATGCCCCTGGTCCCATCTATACCAGGTTGGTGTTGGTGAACAACCTGCCACTACCTGGCAGACTGGGAGGTGGTGGGAATATGGTGTTGGTGAACAACCTGCCACTACCTGGCAGACTGGGAGGTGGTGGGAATATGGTGTTGGTGAACAACCTGCCACTACCTGGCAGACTGGGAGGTGGTGGGAATATGGTGTTGGTGAACAACCTGCCACTACCTGGCAGACTGGGAGGTGGTGGGAATATGGTGTTGGTGAACAACCTGCCACTACCTGGTAGACTGGGAGGTGGTGGGAATATGGTGTTGGGGAACAACCTGCCACTACCTGGCAGACTGGGAGGTGGTGGGAATATGGTGTTGGTGAACAACCTGCCACTACCTGGCAGACTGGGAGGTGGTGGGAATATGGTGTTGGTGAACAACCTGCCACTACCTGGTAGACTGGGAGGTGGTGGGAATATGGTGTTGGTGAACAACCTGCCACTACCTGGCAGACTGGGAGGTGGTGGGAATATGGTGTTGGGGAACAACCTGCCACTACCTGGCAGACTGGGAGGTGGTGGGAATATGGTGTTGGGGAACAACCTGCCACTACCTGGTAGACTGGGAGGTGGTGGGAATATGGTGTTGGTGAACAACCTGCCACTACCTGGTAGACTGGGAGGTGGTGGGAATATGGTGTTGGTGAACAACCTGCCACTACCTGGCAGACTGGGAGGTGGTGGGAATATGGTGTTGGGGAACAACCTGCCACTACCTGGCAGACTGGGAGGTGGTGGGAATATGGTGTTGGTGAACAACCTGCCACTACCTGGCAGACTGGGAGGTGGTGGGAATATGGTGTTGGTGAACAACCTGCCACTACCTGGCAGACTGGGAGGTGGTGGGAATATGGTGTTGGTGAACAACCTGCCACTACCTGGTAGACTGGGAGGTGGTGGGAATATGGTGTTGGTGAACAACCTGCCACTACCTGGCAGACTGGGAGGTGGTGGGAATATGGTGTTGGTGAACAACCTGCCACTACCTGTCAGACTGGGAGGTGGTGGGAATATGGTGTTGGTGGTCAGTGTGTTGAGTGTGTAGAATAAGAATAAGTAAGAGTGTGTGTGTGTTTGGTGGATCACTATACACAGGTGGTGTTTTGGAGATTGTGTGTGTGTGTCTCTACATGTGTGTATGTGGGAGTGCACGCTCAGGTGTTGTTTTGGTGATTGTGTGTGTGTGTCTCTACATGTGTGTATGTGGGAGTGCAAGGTCAGGTGTTGTTTTGGAGATTGTGTGTGTGTGTCTCTACATGTGCGTATGTGGGAGTGCAAGGTCAGGTGTTGTTTTGGAGATTGTGTGTGTGTGTCTCTACATGTGTGTATGTGGGAGTGCAAGCTCAGGTGTTGTTTTGGTGCAAGTCTGTGAATGTGCTAGATGGCAGGTTTTTGGCAGGAGGTGTGTGAGTGGTTCTGTTCAGGATGAACAGATCATGTGCATCCTGTTCTTGGTACAGAGAGTACATTCATTACCATAGTGTCTGACTCAATGCAGGTGATGCCTTAGAACCCCATTATAGTCAATCTGGAATAATGTTCTTCATTTTGTACAACAAAGTTAACGCTCGTTAGCAACACTAAGTATCAGTCGTATTATACACCCGAAGCCTTCTCCGACTTGCAAAACATCCCTCTTTCCCTCTCTCTCCCTTTCCCCCAAAACGCAAAAAGAGAGACCAAATGTATTCCATCTTATGAATAGTCAGCAATGGATTAACAACTGGTATCCAAGTCCAATTTATCTTCTGAACAGTCTGCCTCTGTACTTGTGAATAACAACGACTCCTCGCTTCGTAGTTCTTTCCAGGCTCGTCTGACTCTGCAGTCCTGGGTGTTAGTCTTAAAGCTGCAAGATGTCACTTTTTGGTCGACCTAACCAAATCCACAAAGAAATGGAGTTATAGATCTGTCATTCTCATTGAAAGCAGGTCTAAGAAGCGGTATATCTGTTCTATGTGCGCTATTTCTATGCTATCCATTCTTAAGTTTAGTTTTTGCGTCTTTTACTTTCAATTTTGTACACCAGCTTCAAACAGCTGAAAATACAATATTTTTGGTTATGGAAAGTACATTTCAGTGTTTTAGATGGTACAATGATTCTCTACAGTAGACTTGCTTGTTTTGTCACATAAACTGAAATTAGGCAAACTATTAGAATTTTAGCAACCAGGAAATGGTGGAGCTATTTCTGCATAGTTCATCTTTAAGTGATATCCCTCACAGAGAGAACCACACCACTGGCTGTCTGTCTTTCCAATGAATAGTGCATGGCGAGAGGAGACTCAGTGTTCTCCCCATGTCTCTCCAGACATCCTGGTAACATGGATTTGATTTGAAAAGCCCCTCTTTTAATCACAGCAGTCTTCGTCAGAGACCGCTCCCTGGAGGCTGTGTGTGGGAGTGTGTGTGTGTGCCATCTGTGCATGTCTGTGTGTGTGAGTACGGTATGTCTGCCTGTGTGTGTGTGTGTGTGTGTTTGTGTGACTGCGTGTCTGCATGCGCGCGTGTGTGTGTGTGTCCCTCTGAAGTCCCTGTGAGGCATGCTGGGACAGGCCCCGGTGCATGCTGGTAGCTCCAGCAGTGTGGTCTGTCGGGGGCTTTCAGGCAGCGAGGGGGACAACGTGGCATGACAGCGCCCCGCAACCGATGGTTCAACGAGTTAAGGAGGACCAACGACAGAGGAGCGCCCCATCAGAGGACCTGGCTTCCGTGAGTACAGGCACACAACGCACCATGTTATATAGGCTATACACACACACATATACACTCTGGGATAGGGCTGTTACGGTGACCATATTACCGTCACACCGACGGTCACGAGTCATGACCGCAGTCAAATTCCACGTGACCGCTTAGTCACAGTCACTTTTCTTCTCCAAGCTCTGATGCTGCTGATGGTTATTAGTAGCCTACAAAAATTGCTAACTGTCTGGTACTCAGCACTCTATTGTCCCTCTCTGACATCACTGCAAATGTTATCAAAAATCTAATCAAACATTTCATGAGAGCCCATGAGCTCATGTTGCAACATTTCTATAGGCTATGTAATTGTGTGAGAAAATAGAGTGATGGCCTCTATTAAAAAGAGGAGGATCCCGTCAGCTTTCTATAGGCTAGGCCTACTATATTTATTTCAACTTTCCTAATATTAAGCACATTGCTTCGCTTTACAACAGGAGTATAGCCTACCTGGCTGGCATGTAAATTAACCACAGGATAGCCAGATCAGGGCTTAACATAAGGACAACATAGAGTATGCTATTCTGTTCATCTGAAATAGTCTACATTTTCTTCATATCATGTGTCTTTAGACCTGTCTAAAATAAATAATGGATTTATTGTTATGGTGTAGGCTATATTACATGAATTTATTAGACTTTTAAAAATGTAGATGTTCTGAAGGTCTGCATCAGTGGCTTGTAGGCTGTGTGTGGAAGCCAGGAGATGCTAAACATGTTTATGTTAATTAACGGTAAATTACCGCGAGACCGGCAGTTATTAGCTTGACAATCACCGGCTGACAAAATGTTACGACCACAGCCCAACTCTTGGATAGAAACATTGTGAACAAGGTTTTTAAAAAGGTATGTGGGCCTACTTCATCTCCACACACACACACCAGGTAGAGACACACACAGGCCGAGAACGTCGAGATTTGACCTACACAAGTGCATTTGATGGTAAAATACACAGACAGACCAATGTAATCATGTCTCTTGTAGGTCATTTTCCACTGAAAGAAAATGTTGACCATATAAACCAACCTAAATGATTATGATACAACTAAATAAAGTATAAAAAAAGGGAACCCTATAGACATAGCTAAAGATGAGTTGGCAGAAAACGAGGGCAGACCTCGGTTCGAGTAGCAGTACAACTTTGGTTCTATTTCTCTCTTGTATTGTCTCTCCCCATGAGATCACCCACTGTGAAGTGACAGAAGTTTAAATGACCTACGCCCACTCTCCAACCCTCACTTCCCCCCTCTGTCTCTCTCTCCTCTCCTGACCCCAGGGTGCGGGGGAGGCAGGAGTGTGTGTGTCTGTGGTCGGGCCAGGGGAAATAGAGCTTGGCTAGTGGCGCGTGTCACTGTCACCCTGGACATGTCACAAGGCCCTCAGAGCACTGCTGCTGGCGGTGTGTGTGTGTGGGTATGAGAGGTAGGGTCGATATAAAAGTGTCCATTAGGCGTTCAACACAAACGCTTACTGGTTAATGAGGTATCGAACAGTCAGGAGGAAGGGGCATGCTTTTGTACACTCCAGTGTACTGGCGGGGGGGGGGGGGGGATGGGACATGACAGGAACCCATGGGGGGTTTAGGGTGAGGGGGTCGATGGCAAGCTGTCAACCAGACAAAGTTGGTTGAAAGTACTGCAAAAGGCCATTGAGTACACCACGACAAAAGAGTTAGCCTGTATGTCTCAGAACTGTCTATCTTTACTGCCTATGATAGGTGAGTGATTGGTTGTGTCTCTCTGTGTGTGTCTGTAGGGCCTTGGAGCCCCCCAGAGTCCGTGTTGCTATTGAGTACTCAATTTATCTCTGCTGTTCCCTGATAAGGGCAGATGGCTGTATTAACCGACAAACCTACAATTCCCATGTGGCATCTCATCTCTACCCCACTGTTCAATTACACTGATAGAAGAAACTACATTTCCCATGAGGCATCACAGCAATGCCCCACCGCACAATTACCCTGTAATAGAAGAAACTGCATTTCCCATGGGGCATCATGTCTGCCTTCAGCACAATAGAAAAAACTACACATCCCCAAAGCACCTCATTTGTTCCTCTCGGCACAATTACACCAAAATGTAACTTCACTTGCACAAGGCATTTTCACCACAGAATAATTACACTGTAACCCATATATATATATATATGTTTTTAACCTTTATTTAACTAGGCAAGTCAGTTAAGAACAAATTCTTATTTACAATGACAGCCTTGGAACAGTGGGTTAATTGCCTTGTTCAGGGGCAGAACGACAGATTTGTACCTTGTCAGCTAGGGGATTCGATCTTACAACCTTTCGGTTACTAGTCTAACGCTCTAACCACTAGGCTACCTGCCGCCCCATATAACACCTACAAAGAAATTACACTATCCAGGAAGCACATCATCCGTCCTCTCATAATAAAATGTACACTGCAACTCCCCAAAACACTACATTTCCCACGAGGCAGCACATCCATCCCTTCACAGTAGTGCAATTTACCTACACGGCCAAAATAAAAATAATCTGTTGGGAAATAAACTACAGATCCCATGGGGCCTCTCATCTGCAGAACAGCACAGCAATTAAAAGCAAGTGTTGGTCTGTTCCCCAGCTCTCATATCCCTCTTCAGCTTGGGCTTCAAGCAGCAGTGTACGTCCTCTAAACTCTCAGGCTCCATCCACATCACAGCTGCTCTCCCACAGGCTGCCTTCTGCTCTCTCTCTCCCTCCCTCCCAAAACACACACTCCACACTCACATGCCTGCATCAGCACAAACACTGGAGCTAGCGACGCTAACACTGGAGATAACACACAAACACACACTGGAGCTAACACCAAAGCCAAAACAACAATCCTAGCTCAAAGCGCTAGGTGAGTGTTGTGTATTAGCTTATGTCGCTACAAAGAGCC
Organism: Salvelinus namaycush; assembly: GCF_016432855.1. Classification (NCBI taxonomy): domain Eukaryota; kingdom Metazoa; phylum Chordata; class Actinopteri; order Salmoniformes; family Salmonidae; genus Salvelinus; species Salvelinus namaycush. The sequence continues at coordinate 13,403,875 of NC_052344.1, forward strand.
AAACAGGGCATAAAATGAACATCCGCCAAATGCGGGTAGATTTAGGTATTGTTTAGTAAATTGGCTCTACAGTGCAGGCATTACATTTACGAATAAAAATATAGTGAAAAAGTCAAGTATGAGCACGTGCGAAGAAAATGCTGAAGTAGCTGTTTTCATAGTATTTCTGCCATTTTGTTTCATAGCTGCTAATCGCACAAATAAATATGAATCTATATCCCACCTCATGAGGCAACACTGCCTGGCAGGAGAGATTGTGCACTGTGATGATTCATTTTTGGAGGCGCTGCGCACAGGCATAAAAGTTGGTCAAATTTACTCGAAAGTCTACAAAGTGACTTTGTCCTCGTGTTTCTTGGTTATTTACATTGTTTTGTTCACAAGGTTGGCTGTTTTTAAATGGAAGTTTGAGTCTGCTACTTCAACTGATGCAAAGAGATATTGTCTACTCCAAAATCTCTCACACACAGACCCGTGACAGGACTCCAGTGGCCTGGTTACCACGGTAACCTCCCACCCTGAACATTTTGTCTCATCTGATATGTTCTCGGGTCACAAAAAATAATAAATATTTTGTTTTAGAAACATTAAGCATGGCCATCAGCGCGTGTATTTTTGTTTAGGTAATTATGGCGCAAAAATATTTTGGCTGATCAATTTTTCCATCTACCTGCCACAGTGGCTGGTGGACCAAAAAGTACATTTTAGGCAGTTAACCCACTGTTCCTTGGCCGTCATTGTAAATAAGAAGTTGTTCTTAACTGACTTGCCTAGTTAAATAAAGGTAAAAAATAAAAAAGGGAGAGTTAGCGTTTGAAGCTAACTGTAACTCTAGAACAAATGTTCTATTGAAAAGGACTAGGGATAATATACGAGGTTCGTGCTACGTTGGTGATTGATAATTAGCAAGAGGCTTCTGTGTTTTGTAATTGATTGTTAATTAGCAAAAGGGGAGATGATTAGCTTGTAGAGCTAATGAACTTTTTCGCTCGATGACAGTGTTCGCTTAGCGCAGCCTGCTTGTGCGAGACGGGTTGAGAGTCAGTCAGTCATCTGACGTCGTCGCCTTTGGTTGGCCTACTTTTACTGTGGTGATCGAGCACCAAGATGGTGTCTGTACGACCATACTGGAACTTAATGGTTTTTAATAGACTTCAACTTCAGTCATGGAATGAATCACTTTTGTGTCAGATAGGTCTGTGTGTGTGTGGTGACAGTATGCTGTGAATGTGGCTGACAAGAGAATATTCTCTTGATGAAAGATGGTGAATGTACAGTTGAAGTCAGAAGTTTACATGCACCTTAGCCAAATACATTTAACTCAGTTTTTCAAAATTCCTGACATTTAATCCCTGTCTTAGATCAGTTAGGATCACCACTTTATTTTAAGAATGTGAAATGTCAGAATAACAGTAGAGAGAATGATTTATTTCAGCTTTTATTTCTTTCATCACATCCCCAGTGGGTCAGAAGTTAACATACCATCAATTAGTATTTAGTAGCATTCCCTTTAAATTGTTTAACTTTGGTCAAATGTTTTGGGTAGCCTTCCACAAGCTTCCCACAATAAGTTGGGTGAATTTTGGCCCATTCCTCCTGACAGAGCTGGTGTCACTGAGTCAGGTTTGTAGGCCTCCTTGTTGGCCTTAAGCCATTTTGCCACTTTGTAAGTATGCTTGGGATCATTGTCCATTTGGAAGACCCACTTGCAACCACGCTTTAATTTCCTTACTGATGTCATGAGATGTTGCTTCAATATATAATTTTTCTCCCTCATGATGCCATCTATTTTGTGAAGTGCAACAGTCCCTCCTGCAGCAAAGCACCCCCACAACATGATGCCGCCACCCCGTGCTTCATGGTTGGGATGGTGTTCTTCGGCTTGCAAGCATCCCCCTTTCTCCTCCAAACATAACGATGGTCATTGTGGCCAAACAGTTCTATTTTTGTTTCATCAGACCAGAGGACATTTCTCCAAAAAGTACGATCTTTGTCCCCATGTGCAGCTGCAAACCGTAGTCTGGCTTTTTTTATGGCGGTTTTGGAGCAGTGGCTTCTTCCTTGCTGAGCGGCCTTTCAGGTTATGCCGATATAGGACTCGTTTTACTGTGGATATAGATACTTTTGTACCTGTTTCCTCCAGCATCTTCACAAAGTCCTTTGCTGTTGTTCTGGGATTGATTTGCACTTTTCGCACCAAAGTACGTTCAACTCTAGGAGACAGAACGCATCTCCTTCCTGAGCGGTATGATGGCTGCGTGGACCCATGGTGTTTATACTTTTGTTTGTACAGATGAACATGGTACCTCCAGGCGTTTGGAAATTGCTCCCAACGATGAACCAGACTTGTGGTCTACAATTTTTTTTCTGAGGTCTTGGCTGATTTCTTTAGATTTCCCCATGATGTCAAGCAAAGAGGCACTGAGTTTGAAGGTGAGCCTTGAAATACATCCACAGGTGCAACTCCAATTGACTCAAATGATGTCAATTAGCCTATCAGAAGCTTCTAAAGCCATGACATAATTTTCTGGACTTTTCCAAGCTGTTTAAAGGCACTGTCAACTTAGTGTATGTAAACTTCTGACCCACTGAAATTGTGATACAGTGAATTATAAGTGAAATAATCTGTCTGTAAACAATTGTTGTAAAAATGACTTGTCATGCACAAAGTAGAATTTCGAACCGACTTGCCAAAACTATAGTTTGGTGGTTGAAAACTGAGTTTTAATGACTCCAAACTAAGTGTATGTAAACTTCCGACTTCAACTGTATATGTGTGAGAGAGAAAGACATACTCTCCCTTTAACTCTCTAATTTTCTGTAAGAGAGAGCGCGCGACAGAGGGACATGCAGACAGTAAAAGACAGAGAGAGAGAGATTGGGTCCCAATCCAGTGCAATAAGATAAAAAGTGTTTACTGTGCAAAAGTGTGAGGAGGAAAAGGTCCCATTGATTGTGGTGTTATCCACTGTCATTGATCTGGCATACAGACAGCAGATGCAGCGTGGCAGTTATGGGGACGGGTCTGGTAGCTATGGGTCTGGTAGTTATGGGGACGGGTCTGGTAGTTAATAACTTCTCTAGGGTAGGGGGCAGCATTCGTAATTTTGGATGAAATGCATGCCCAAATTAAACTGCCTGCTTCTCGGGCCCAGAAGATATGATATGCATATAACTGGTAGATTTGGATAAAAAACACTCTAAAGTTTCCAAAACTGTTAAAATAGTGTCTGTGAGTATAACAGAACTGATTTGGCAGGTGAAAACCTGAGAAAAATCCAATCAGGAAGTAGTTGTTTTTTTGGTGTTGTAGTTTTCTATTCAATGCCATTACAGTACCCATTGACTTAGGAGTCAAATTGCAGTTTCTATGCCTTCCGCTAGATGTCAACAGTCTTTAGAAATTGTTTCAGGCTTGTATTCTGAAAAATGAGGAAGTAAGAGCAGTCTGAATGAGTGGACCCTAAAGTGTCAGAGCTTTTTCATGCGCGAGACCGAGAGAGTGCGTTCCTTGTTTACCTTTTATATTGACAACGTTATTGTCCGGTTGAAATATTATCGATTATTTAGGCTAAAAACAACCTGAGGATTGAATATAAACATCGTTTGACATGTTTCTATGAACTTTACGGATACAATTTGCATTTTTTGTCTGCCTGTTGTGACTGCGTTTGAGCCTGTGGATTACTGAAGAAAACGCGAACAAAACTGATGTTTTTGGATATAAAGAGACTTTATCGAACAAAAGGAACATTTATTGAGTAAATGAATGTCTGCTGAGTGCAACCATATGAAGATCATCAAAGGTAAGGGATTAATTTTTTCTCTATTTCTGACTTGTGTGGCTGGTTACTGTTTGTAATGATTTGTCTAGTGGGCTATGTTCTCAAATAATCTTAAGGTATGCTTTCGGCCGTAAAGCATTTTTTAAATCTGACACCGTGGTTGGATTCACAAGAAGTTAATCTTTAAACCTATGTAAAATATGTTTTGTTTTCTGAATTTTTATAATGAGTATTTCTTTTTGAATTTGGCGCCCAGCAGTTTCACTGGCTGTTGAAGAGGTGGGACGCTAACGTCTCACGTACCCAAGAGAGGTTAAAGGGACGGGCCTGGTAGTTAAAGGGATGGGTCTACTCAAATCAAAAAGAGTATTGGTCACGTACAGAGATTTGCAGATGTTATCGCAGGTGTATCAAAATGCATGTGTTTCTAGCTCCAACAGTGAAGCAATAGTACCTAGTAAAAAGAAAGAAATGAAGAAATATCAGAACGAGCAATGTTATAAATATGTATATATACAGTATATATGATGTTGATGATCTCCTTGATGATCTCCTTGATGATGTCCTTGATGATGTCCTTGATGATGTCCTTGATGATGTCCTTGATGATCTCCTTGATGATGTCCTTGATGATGTCCTTGATGATGTCCTTGATGATGTCCTTGGCCTTCCTGTGACACTGGGTGCTGTAGATGTCCTAGAAAGCAGGCAGTGTGCCCTGATGATGCGTTGGGCTGACCGCAGCACCCTCTAGAGATCCCTGTGGTTGCAGACGATGAAATAGCTATGGTGATACAGCCCGACAGGATGCTCTCAATGGTGCATCTGTAGAAGTTTGTGAGGGTCTTAGGGGCCAAGCCGGATTTCTTCAGCCTCCTGAGGTTAAAAAGGCGCTGTTGTGCCTTCTTCACCAAACTGAATGTGTGACGGGACCACTTCAGGTGCTCTCTCTGCTGTCTCCTGTAGTCCACGATCAACTCCTTAGTTTTGTTGACGTTGCGGGTCGAGGTTATTTTCCTGGCACCACTCCGCCAGGGCTCTCACCTCCTCCCTCTAGGCTGATGATTGAGTTGGAGACGTGCATGGCCACGCAGTCATTGGTGATCTGTGAGTACAGCAGGGGGCTGAGCATGAACTCCTGTGGGGCCCCCATGTTGAGGATCAATGTGACAGGTGTTGTTGCCTTCCGTCACCACTTAGGGTCAGCCCGTCAGGAAGTCCAGGACCCAGTTCAACATGGAGGAGTTCAGAACCAGGGCCCTGAGTTTAGTGATGAGCTTGGAGGGCACTATGGTGTTGAATGCTGAGCTGTATTCAATGAACAGCATTTTACATTCTTACATTGGGGTAATATGTGAATTGTAGTGGGTCTAGGGTGACGGTAAGGTGGAGGTGATATGATCCTTAACTAGCCTCTCAAAGCACTTCATGATGACAGAGGTGAGTGCTACGGGGCGATAGTCATTTAGTTGAGTTACCCTCGCTTTCTTGGGTACAGGAACAATGGTGGACATCTTGAAGCAAGTGGGGCCAATGGACTGTGATATGGATAGAATCAATATGTCCATAAACACTCCAGCCAGCTGGTTTGCCCATGGACGGAGCTTGGCAGCTCGAGCCGTCAGTATCTATAATATGTGATTGTCTAAGGTCCCTGCCACATACAGTACGTCTCTTGTCTGAGCCGTTGAATTGATTCCCCCGTAACACACACTTTTCCCCACCATCCCCGCCTCAACACATACACCCCCCCATGGAATAATGTTATCAAAGGGAGGCATGAAGCAGAATGTGGGAGGGGGGCTGAGGGAGAGGCCAGGGTTGGGTTAAGACAGAGCGGAAATAATCAGCATTAACAGCGTTTTAAATCACATCTCATTTAGAATGAAAGGTCTGATCCACCGCCGTTTGCTTTAATTCCTGTGGATTATAATTCATCATGGCGGCGCTCTCAAAGACATGCAAATTCATGCAAATTCTGGATGCTAGCACCTTGCCTTCCAATATTGCTGAGCGCAACCTCTCTTTGGGCTAGGTGAGATAGACAGGATGAAGAGCAAGAGAGGGATGGAAGGAGAAACATGACGAGGAGAAGAGAGAGGGATGGAAGAAGAGACAGGACTAGGAGAAGAGAGAGAGGGATGGAAGGAGAGACCGGACTAGGAGAAGAGAGAGGGATGGAAGGAGAGACAGGACTCGGAGAAGAGGGAGATGGATGAGAAGGAAAATGGAGAAGGGGAGGTCGAGCGAGAGACGGGAAGATGGAAGGAGAGGCAGAGAGAAGGTGAGCATAGGAGAGATGGATGGAGAGAGAGAGAGAGACATTAAGGGGGAGAGACATTAAAAGGGATGGGAGGAGCGAGTGAGTGCTCAGTGTGCGGGTGGCGGTGTGCCAGGGGTGGCAGAGTGCCACTCTAGCCCGACAGAGTAGGGAGGGGGGGTTAGTGCCAGGGCTCTCCCTAAAGATGGCCTCCCATGCCAGCATGCCTGAGGGGCGAAGGCTTGAGAGAGAGGGGGAGACAGGAGGGGAGAGAGGAGGGGAAGGCATGTTCTCCATCACCCAACCACACACACACCACATGGTTTAAGGCTCTGAGGCAATGACCGGCGGAGGAGGTGTGTGTATGTATGTGTGTCTGAGTGTGTGTGCGATAGTGTGTTTGTGTCAGGCTAAGGGGGAGGACCAGCCGTCGGCCCTGCCAAAGCTGTTGGAGTTAGTGAGTTCTACAGGGAGTTCCTGACTCATTTCAGGATATGAAAGGAGAGAGCTCAGCAGTTCATACAGACTGCCTCCTGTCTGCATTCACCTGCTCTTCAGCCTGACACACTCTCACACTCTCCACCCGACAGTAGAGTAGCTTGGGAGGGTGATGTACTATCTCCACCGACAGTAGAGTAGCTTGGGAGGGTGATGTACTATCTCCACCCGACAGTAGAGTAGCTTGGGAGGGTGATGTACTATCTCCACCCGACAGTAGAGTAGCTTGGGAGGGTGATGTACTATCTCCACCCGACAGTAGAGTAGCTTGGGAGGGTGATGTACTATCTCCACCCGACAGTAGAGTAGCGTGGGAGGGTGATGTACTATCTCCACCCGACAGTAGAGTAGCTTGGGCGGGTGATGTACTATCTCCACCCGACAGTAGAGTAGCTTGGGAGGGTGATGTACTATCTCCACCCGACAGTAGAGTAGCTTGGGAAGGTGATGTACTATCTCCACCCGACAGTAGAGTAGCTTGGGAGGGTGATGTACTATCTCCACCCGACAGTAGAGTAGCTTGGGAGGGTGATGTACTATCTCCACCCGACAGTAGAGTAGCTTGGGCGGGTGATGTACTATCTCCACCGACAGTAGAGTAGCTTGGGAGGGTGATGTACTATCTCCACCCGCCAGTAGAGTAGCTTGGGAGGGTGATGTACTATCTCCACCCGACAGTAGAGTAGCTTGGGAGGGTGATGTACTATCTCCACCCGACAGTAGAGTAGCTTGGGCGGGTGATGTACTATCTGGATACACTGTTGAACTCAGTAAGATACTGTGTGTGTGTGTACACATGATGTGTGACAGGAGTGTGTGATCCAGTCTGAATGAATATTAGCTCAGTAAGATACTGTGTGTGTGTGTGTACACATGATGTGTGACAGGAGTGTGTGATCCAGTCTGAATGAATATCAGCTCAGTAAGATACTGTGTGTGTGTGTACACATGATGTGTGACAGGAGTGTGTGATCCAGTCTGAATGAATATCATCTCCGTCCTGTTGGAATATCAATCCCCAGCAATATGTGTTTGTATGTAATAAGCCGATGCTGTGTCATTAATCATTGACAATATGCAGGCCAGTAGCTTTCATCTGATCACACATTAGCCAATGCAATACACCTGAGACGTATTCCAGATCCCTGACTGCACTAAAGCAAACAGACGGCTGTTCTGATGCTATAGTAACCTGATATGCAATAACATACTAACCTCTCATTTGAAATGTAATACCTGTGAATATACATATGTCTATGTCATGTCATCACTATGTATTCATGTAATATCCATAGAATGGTAATCCTATTTCTATGGTAATATCAACCACCTTCATATAATGGCATCATGTCTATGTATTACTGTGTAGGCCGAATACTAAGCGACAACTAGCCTATGCAATAACGTGTATGTATTACTGTGTAGGCCGAATACTAAGCGACAACTAGCCTATGCAATAACGTGTATGTATTACTGTGTAGGCCGAATACTAAGCGACAACTAGCCTATGCAATAACGTGTATGTATTACTGTGTAGGCCGAATACTAAGCGACAACTAGCCTATGCAATAACGTGTATGTATTACTGTGTAGGCCGAATACTAAGCGACAACTAGCCTATGCAATAACGTCTATGTATTACTGTGTAGGCCGAATACTAAGCGACAACTAGCCTATGCAATAACGTCTATGTATTACTGTGTAGGCCGAATACTAAGCGACAACTAGCCTATGCAATAACGTGTGTGGGCTCTTCAGCTAGTTTAGTCCTTTGCGTTGGGAGGCCTCTAGCTAACTGCCCGTCACGGCTCTGCGCTCTTAAAGTTAGCCACTCTGGCCCTGCAGTGATGCATGCCTGGTTTTACTGCGCCTGACTCAGACCGCACTCTCCCTCTCTCAGCTCTTTATCTTCCCCTCCACACCTCCTCTGGCTGGCTCCCGCCTTCTTTCTCTCTCTCTCTCTCTCTATATATCTATCTCTCTCACTCTCTCCATTATTTTCTCCCCTTCTCTCTCTATATCTATCCCTCTCACTCTCCCCATTATTTTCTCCCTTTCTCTCTCTATATCTATCCCTCTCACTCTCCCCATTATTTTCTCCCCTTCTCTCTCTATATCTATCCCCCTCACTCACTCCATTATTTTCTCCCCTTCTCTCTCTATATCTATCCCTCACTCTCCCCATTATTTTCTCCCTTTCTCTCTCTATATCTATCCCTCTCACTCTCCCCATTATTTTCTCCCCTTCTCTCTCTATATCTATCCCTCTCACTCTCCCCATTATTTTCTCCCCTTCTCTCTCTATATCTATCCCTCTCAGGAGGGACAAAACGGTGTTTGTTGTTGTAATATCACAAACGGATGTGGGAGTTTCACCACTAAGCATTCCAGCTTTAAACATTTAATAATAAAGGCCATTTGAGGAAATGGAAGCTGATCTCAGTTAGTGGTCAGTCTTTAGCTGACAGAGGAGTTTGTTTGCCAGGGGGACTTTAAAGTGATAAGGTAGAAGGCCTTCAGGGTGCTTTCACCTGTCTAGCCCCCCCCCCCCCCCCCCCCTCTTTTAGACTATTAAAACTATACAACTTTAGACTGTATCAATGAAATAGATGCACCCAGAGCCTTCACATCAGTCTGAACAGCATCGTTTCAGAGAGAGCAGCACGGGAGACATGACCAGCATAAGACAAACAGGCCTGAAAGACTGCATGGCTCTATTAGCCTGTTTCAGTGGACAGCAGGGTTCAGACTGCATGACTCTATACGCCTGTTTCAGTGGACAGCAGGGTTCAGACTGCATGGCTCTATACGCCTGTTTCAGTGGACAGCAGGGTTCAGACTGCATGACTCTATTAGCCTGTTTCAGTGGACAGCAGGGTTCAGACTGCATGACTCTATTAGCCTGTTTCAGTGGACAGCAGGGTTCAGACTGCATGACTCTATACGCCTGTTTCAGTGGACAGCAGGGTTCAGACTGCATGGCTCTATTAGCCTGTTTCAGTGGACAGCAGGGTTCAGACTGCATGACTCTATTAGCCTGTTTCAGTGGACAGCAGGGTTCAGACTGCATGACTCTATACGCCTGTTTCAGTGGACAGCAGGGTTCAGATTGCATGGCTCTATTAGCCTGTTTCAGTGGACAGCAGGGTTCAGACTGCATGGCTCTATTAGCCTGTTTCAGTGGACAGCAGGGTTCAGACTGCATGGCTCTATTAGCCTGTTTCAGTGGACAGCAGGGTTCAGACTGCATGGCTCTATACGCCTGTTTCAGTGGACAGCAGGGTTCAGACTGCATGGCTCTATTAGCCTGTTTCAGTGGACAGCAGGGTTCAGACTGCATGGCTCTATTAGCCTGTTTCAGTGGACAGCAGGGTTCAGACTGCATGGCTCTATACGCCTGTTTCAGTGGACAGCAGGGTTCAGACTGCATGACTCTATACGCCTGTTTCAGTGGACAGCAGGGTTCAGACTGCATGACTCTATTAGCCTGTTTCAGTGGACAGCAGGGTTCAGACTGCATGGCTCTATTAGCCTGTTTCAGTGGACAGCAGGGTTCAGACTGCATGGCTCTATTAGCCTGTTTCAGTGGACAGCAGGGTTCAGACTGCATGGCTCTATACGCCTGTTTCAGTGGACAGCAGGGTTCAGACTGCATGGCTCTATACGCCTGTTTCAGTGGACAGCAGGGTTCAGACTGCATGGCTCTATTAGCCTGTTTCAGTGGACAGCAGGGTTCAGACTGCATGGCTCTATTAGCCTGTTTCAGTGGACAGCAGGGTTCAGACTGCATGGCTCTATTAGCCTGTTTCAGTGGACAGCAGGGTTCAGACTGCATGGCTCTATTAGCCTGTTTCAGTGGACAGCAGGGTTCAGACTGCATGGCTCTATTAGCCTGTTTCAGTGGACAGCAGGGTTCAGACTGCATGACTCTATTAGCCTGTTTCAGTGGACAGCAGGGTTCAGACTGCATGGCTCTATACGCCTGTTTCAGTGGACAGCAGGGTTCAGACTGCATGGCTCTATTAGCCTGTTTCAGTGGACAGCAGGGTTCAGACTGCATGGCTCTATTAGCCTGTTTCAGTGGACAGCAGGGTTCAGACTGCATGGCTCTATTAGCCTGTTTCAGTGGACAGCGGGGTTCAGACTGCATGGCTCTATTAGCCTGTTTCAGTGGACAGCGGGGTTCAGACTGCATGGCTCTATTAGCCTGTTTCAGTGGACAGCAGGGTCCAGACTGCATGACTATTAGCCTGTTTCAGTGGACAGCAGGGTTCAGACTGCATGGCTCTATTAGCCTGTTTCAGTGGACAGCAGGGTTCAGACTGCATGACTCTATTAGCCTGTTTCAGTGGACAGCAGGGTTCAGACTGCATGACTCTATTAGCCTGTTTCAGTGGACAGCAGGGTTCAGACAGCATGACTCTATTAGCCTGTTTCAGTGGACAGCAGGGTTCAGACTGCATGACTCTATTAGCCTGTTTCAGTGGACAGCAGGGTTCAGACTGCATGGCTCTATTAGCCTGTTTCAGTGGACAGCAGGGTTCAGACTGCATGACTCTATTAGCCTGTTTCAGTGGACAGCAGGGTTCAGACTGCATGACTCTATTAGCCTGTTTCAGTGGACAGCAGGGTTTAGACTGCATGACTATTAGCCTGTTTCAGTGGACAGCAGGGTTCAGACTGCATGGCTCTATTAGCCTGTTTCAGTGGACAGCAGGGTTCAGACTGCATGGCTCTATTAGCCTGTTTCAGTGGACAGCAGGGTTCAGACTGCATGGCTCTATACGCCTGTTTCAGTGGACAGCGGGGTTCAGACTGCATGGCTCTATTAGCCTGTTTCAGTGGACAGCGGGGTTCAGACTGCATGGCTCTATTAGCCTGTTTCAGTGGACAGCGGGGTTCAGACTGCATGGCTCTATACGCCTGTTTCAGTGGACAGCGGGGTTCAGACTGCATGACTCTATACGCCTGTTTCAGTGGACAGCAGGGTTCAGACTGCATGACTCTATACGCCTGTTTCAGTGGACAGCAGGGTTCAGACTGCATGACTCTATACGCCTGTTTCAGTGGACAGCAGGGTTCAGACTGCATGGCTCTATTAGCCTGTTTCAGTGGACAGCAGGGTTCAGACTGCATGACTCTATACGCCTGTTTCAGTGGACAGCAGGGTTCAGACTGCATGACTCTATACGCCTGTTTCAGTGGACAGCAGGGTTCAGACTGCATGGCTCTATACGCCTGTTTCAGTGGACAGCTGGGTTCAGACTGCATGGCTCTATTAGCCTGTTTCAGTGGACAGCAGGGTTCAGACTGCATGGCTCTATACGCCTGTTTCAGTGGACAGCAGGGTTCAGACTGCATGGCTCTATACGCCTGTTTCAGTGGACAGCAGGGTTCAGACTGCATGGCTCTATTAGCCTGTTTCAGTGGACAGCAGGGTTCAGACTGCATGGCTCTATTAGCCTGTTTCAGTGGACAGCAGGGTCCAGACTGCATGACTATTAGCCTGTTTCAGTGGACAGCAGGGTTCAGACTGCATGGCTCTATACGCCTGTTTCAGTGGACAGCAGGGTTCAGACTGCATGGCTCTATACGCCTGTTTCAGTGGACAGCAGGGTTCAGACTGCATGGCTCTATTAGCCTGTTTCAGTGGACAGCAGGGTTCAGACTGCATGGCTCTATTAGCCTGTTTCAGTGGACAGCAGGGTTCAGACTGCATGGCTCTATTAGCCTGTTTCAGTGGACAGCAGGGTTCAGACTGCATGGCTCTATTAGCCTGTTTCAGTGGACAGCAGGGTTCAGACTGCATGGCTCTATTAGCCTGTTTCAGTGGACAGCAGGGTTCAGACTGCATGGCTCTATTAGCCTGTTTCAGTGGACAGCAGGGTTCAGACTGCATGACTATTAGCCTGTTTCAGTGGACAGCAGGGTTCAGACTGCATGCTCTATTAGCCTGTTTCAGTGGACAGCAGGGTTCAGACTGCATGGCTCTATTAGCCTGTTTCAGTGGACAGCAGGGTTCAGACTGCATGGCTCTATTAGCCTGTTTCAGTGGACAGCAGGGTTCAGACTGCATTGCTCTATTAGCCTGTTTCAGTGGACAGCAGGGTCCAGACTGCATGACTATTAGCCTGTTTCAGTGGACAGCAGGGTTCAGACTGCATGGCTCTATTAGCCTGTTTCAGTGGACAGCATGGTTCAGACTGCATGGCTCTATTAGCCTGTTTCAGTGGACAGCAGGGTTCAGACTGCATGGCTCTATTAGCCTGTTTCAGTGGACAGCAGGGTTCAGACTGCATGACTCTATTAGCCTGTTTCAGTGGACAGCAGGGTTCAGACTGCATGACTCTATTAGCCTGTTTCAGTGGACAGCAGGGTTCAGACTGCATGACTATTAGCCTGTTTCAGTGGACAGCAGGGTTCAGACTGCATGACTCTATTAGCCTGTTTCAGTGGACAGCAGGGTTCAGACTGCATGGCTCTATTAGCCTGTTTCAGTGGACAGCAGGGTTCAGACTGCATGGCTCTATACGCCTGTTTCAGTGGACAGCAGGGTTCAGACTGCATGACTCTATTAGCCTGTTTCAGTGGACAGCAGGGTTCAGACTACATGACTCTATTAGCCTGTTTCAGTGGACAGCAGGGTTCAGACTGCATGACTCTATTAGCCTGTTTCAGTGGACAGCAGGGTTTAGACTGCATGACTATTAGCCTGTTTCAGTGGACAGCAGGGTTCAGACTGCATGGCTCTATTAGCCTGTTTCAGTGGACAGCAGGGTTCAGACTGCATGGCTCTATACGCCTGTTTCAGTGGACAGCAGAGTTCAGACTGCATGGCTCTATTAGCCTGTTTCAGTGGACAGCGGGGTTCAGACTGCATGGCTCTATTAGCCTGTTTCAGTGGACAGCAGGGTTCAGACTGCATGGCTCTATTAGCCTGTTTCAGTGGACAGCGGGGTTCAGACTGCATTGGCTCTATTAGCCTGTTTCAGTGGACAGCAGGGTTCAGACTGCATGGCTCTATTAGCCTGTTTCAGTGGACAGCAGGGTTCAGACTGCATGACTCTATACGCCTGTTTCAGTGGACAGCAGGGTTCAGACTGCATGACTCTATTAGCCTGTTTCAGTGGACAGCAGGGTTCAGACTGCATGGCTCTATTAGCCTGTTTCAGTGGACAGCAGGGTTCAGACTGCATGACTCTATACGCCTGTTTCAGTGGACAGCAGGGTTCAGACTGCATGGCTCTATTAGCCTGTTTCAGTGGACAGCTGGGTTCAGACTGCATGGCTCTATTAGCCTGTTTCAGTGGACAGCAGGGTTCAGACTGCATGGCTCTATTAGCCTGTTTCAGTGGACAGCAGGGTCCAGACTGCATGACTATTAGCCTGTTTCAGTGGACAGCAGGGTTCAGACTGCATGGCTCTATTAGCCTGTTTCAGTGGACAGCAGGGTTCAGACTGCATGACTCTATTAGCCTGTTTCAGTGGACAGCAGGGTTCAGACTGCATGACTATTAGCCTGTTTCAGTGGACAGCAGGGTTCAGACTGCATGGCTCTATTAGCCTGTTTCAGTGGACAGCAGGGTTCAGACTGCATGGCTCTATTAGCCTGTTTCAGTGGACAGCAGGGTTCAGACTGCATGGCTCTATACGCCTGTTTCAGTGGACAGCAGGGTTCAGACTGCATGGCTCTATTAGCCTGTTTCAGTGGACAGCAGGGTTCAGACTGCATGGCTCTATTAGCCTGTTTCAGTGGACAGCAGGGTTCAGACTGCATGACTCTATTAGCCTGTTTCAGTGGACAGCAGGGTTCAGACTGCATGACTATTAGCCTGTTTCAGTGGACAGCAGGGTTCAGACTGCATGACTCTATTAGCCTGTTTCAGTGGACAGCAGGGTTCAGACTGCATGGCTCTATTAGCCTGTTTCAGTGGACAGCAGGGTTCAGACTGCATGGCTCTATTAGCCTGTTTCAGTGGACAGCAGGGTTCAGACTGCATGACTCTATTAGCCTGTTTGAGTGGACAGCAGGGTTTAGACTGCATGACTATTAGCCTGTTTCAGTGGACAGCAGGGTTCAGACTGCATGGCTCTATTAGCCTGTTTCAGTGGACAGCAGGGTTCAGACTGCATGGCTCTATTAGCCTGTTTCAGTGGACAGCAGGGTTCAGACTGCATGGCTCTATACGCCTGTTTCAGTGGACAGCAGGGTTCAGACTGCATGGCTCTATACGCCTGTTTCAGTGGACAGCAGGGTTCAGACTGCATGGCTCTATTAGCCTGTTTCAGTGGACAGCGGGGTTCAGACTGCATGGCTCTATTAGCCTGTTTCAGTGGACAGCAGGGTTCAGACTGCATGGCTCTATTAGCCTGTTTCAGTGGACAGCAGGGTTCAGACTGCATGGCTCTATTAGCCTGTTTCAGTGGACAGCAGGGTTCAGACTGCATGGCTCTATTAGCCTGTTTCAGTGGACAGCAGGGTCCAGACTGCATGACTATTAGCCTGTTTCAGTGGACAGCAGGGTTCAGACTGCATGGCTCTATTAGCCTGTTTCAGTGGACAGCAGGGTTCAGACTGCATGACTCTATTAGCCTGTTTCAGTGGACAGCAGGGTTCAGACTGCATGACTATTAGCCTGTTTCAGTGGACAGCAGGGTTCAGACTGCATGACTCTATTAGCCTGTTTCAGTGGACAGCAGGGTTCAGACTGCATGGCTCTATTAGCCTGTTTCAGTGGACAGCAGGGTTCAGACTGCATGGCTCTATACGCCTGTTTCAGTGGACAGCAGGGTTCAGACTGCATGGCTCTATTAGCCTGTTTCAGTGGACAGCAGGGTTCAGACTGCATGGCTCTATTAGCCTGTTTCAGTGGACAGCAGGGTTCAGACTGCATGGCTCTATACGCCTGTTTCAGTGGACAGCAGGGTTCAGACTGCATGGCTCTATTAGCCTGTTTCAGTGGACAGCGGGGTTCAGACTGCATGGCTCTATTAGCCTGTTTCAGTGGACAGCAGGGTTCAGACTGCATGGCTCTATTAGCCTGTTTCAGTGGACAGCAGGGTTCAGACTGCATGGCTCTACTAGCCTGTTTCAGTGGACAGCAGGGTTCAGACTGCATGGCTCTATTAGCCTGTTTCAGTGGACAGCAGGGTCCAGACTGCATGACTATTAGCCTGTTTCAGTGGACAGCAGGGTTCAGACTGCATGGCTCTATTAGCCTGTTTCAGTGGACAGCAGGGTTCAGACTGCATGACTCTATTAGCCTGTTTCAGTGGACAGCAGGGTTCAGATTGCATGACTATTAGCCTGTTTCAGTGGACAGCAGGGTTCAGACTGCATGACTCTATTAGCCTGTTTCAGTGGACAGCAGGGTTCAGACTGCATGGCTCTATTAGCCTGTTTCAGTGGACAGCAGGGTTCAGACTGCATGGCTCTATACGCCTGTTTCAGTGGACAGCAGGGTTCAGACTGCATGGCTCTATTAGCCTGTTTCAGTGGACAGCAGGGTTCAGACTGCATGGCTCTATTAGCCTGTTTCAGTGGACAGCAGGGTTCAGACTGCATGACTCTATTAGCCTGTTTCAGTGGACAGCAGGGTTCAGACTGCATGACTATTAGCCTGTTTCAGTGGACAGCAGGGTTCAGACTGCATGACTCTATTAGCCTGTTTCAGTGGACAGCAGGGTTCAGACTGCATGACTATTAGCCTGTTTCAGTGGACAGCAGGGTTCAGACTGCATGGCTCTATTAGCCTGTTTCATTGGACAGCAGGGTTCAGACTGCATGACTCTATTAGCCTGTTTGAGTGGACAGCAGGGTTTAGACTGCATGACTATTAGCCTGTTTCAGTGGACAGCAGGGTTCAGACTGCATGGCTCTATTAGCCTGTTTCAGTGGACAGCAGGGTCCAGACTGCATGACTATTAGCCTGTTTCAGTGGACAGCAGGGTTCAGACTGCATGGCTCTATTAGCCTGTTTCAGTGGACAGCAGGGTTCAGACTGCATGACTATTAGCCTGTTTCAGTGGACAGCAGGGTTCAGACTGCATGACTATTAGCCTGTTTCAGTGGACAGCAGGGTTCAGACTGCATGACTATATTAGCCTGTTTCAGTGGACAGCAGGGTTCAGACTGCATGACTATATTAGCCTGTTTCAGTGGACAGCAGGGTTCAGACTGCATGGACTCTATTACGCCTGTTTCAGTGGACAGCAGGGTTCAGACTGCATGACTCTATTAGCCTGTTTCAGTGGACAGCAGGGTTCAGACTGCATGACTCTATTAGCCTGTTTCAGTGGACAGCAGGGTTCAGACTGCATTACTCTATTAGCCTGTTTCAGTGGACAGCAGGGTTCAGACTGCATGACTATTAGCCTGTTTCAGTGGACAGCAGGGTTCAGACTGCATGGCTCTATACGCCTGTTTCAGTGGACAGCAGGGTTCAGACTGCATGGCTCTATTAGCCTGTTTCAGTGGACAGCAGGGTTCAGACTGCATGGCTCTATACGCCTGTTTCAGTGGACAGCAGGGTTCAGACTGCATGGCTCTATTAGCCTGTTTCAGTGGACAGCAGGGTTCAGACTGCATGACTATTAGCCTGTTTCAGTGGACAGCAGGGTTCAGACTGCATGACTATTAGCCTGTTTCAGTGGACAGCAGGGTTCAGACTGCATGACTATATTAGCCTGTTTCAGTGGACAGCAGGGTTCAGACTGCATGGCTCTATACGCCTGTTTCAGTGGACAGCAGGGTTCAGACTGCATGACTCTATTAGCCTGTTTCAGTGGACAGCAGGGTTCAGACTGCATGGCTCTATTAGCCTGTTTCAGTGGACAGCAGGGTTCAGACTGCATGACTCTATTAGCCTGTTTCAGTGGACAGCAGGGTTCAGACTGCATTACTCTATTAGCCTGTTTCAGTGGACAGCAGGGTTCAGACTGCATGACTATTAGCCTGTTTCAGTGGACAGCAGGGTTCAGACTGCATGGTTCTATACGCCTGTTTCAGTGGACAGCAGGGTTCAGACTGCATGGCTCTATTAGCCTGTTTCAGTGGACAGCAGGGTTCAGACTGCATGGCTCTATACGCCTGTTTCAGTGGACAGCAGGGTTCAGACTGCATGGCTCTATTAGCCTGTTTCAGTGGACAGCAGGGTTCAGACTGCATGGCTCTATTAGCCTGTTTCAGTGGACAGCAGGGTTCAGACTGCATGGCTCTATTAGCCTGTTTCAGTGGACAGCAGGGTTCAGACTGCATGGCTCTATTAGCCTGTTTCAGTGGACAGCAGGGTTCAGACTGCATGGCTCTATTAGCCTGTTTCAGTGGACAGCAGGGTCCAGACTGCATGACTATTAGCCTGTTTCAGTGGACAGCAGGGTTCAGACTGCATGGCTCTATTAGCCTGTTTCAGTGGACAGCAGGGTTCAGACTGCATGACTCTATTAGCCTGTTTCAGTGGACAGCAGGGTTCAGATTGCATGACTATTAGCCTGTTTCAGTGGACAGCAGGGTTCAGACTGCATGACTCTATTAGCCTGTTTCAGTGGACAGCAGGGTTCAGACTGCATGGCTCTATAGCCTGTTTCAGTGGACAGCAGGGTTCAGACTGCATGGCTCTATACGCCTGTTTCAGTGGACAGCAGGGTTCAGACTGCATGGCTCTATTAGCCTGTTTCAGTGGACAGCAGGGTTCAGACTGCATGGCTCTATTAGCCTGTTTCAGTGGACAGCAGGGTTCAGACTGCATGACTCTATTAGCCTGTTTCAGTGGACAGCAGGGTTCAGACTGCATGACTATTAGCCTGTTTCAGTGGACAGCAGGGTTCAGACTGCATGACTCTATTAGCCTGTTTCAGTGGACAGCAGGGTTCAGACTGCATGACTATTAGCCTGTTTCAGTGGACAGCAGGGTTCAGACTGCATGGCTCTATTAGCCTGTTTCATTGGACAGCAGGGTTCAGACTGCATGACTCTATTAGCCTGTTTGAGTGGACAGCAGGGTTTAGACTGCATGACTATTAGCCTGTTTCAGTGGACAGCAGGGTTCAGACTGCATGGCTCTATTAGCCTGTTTCAGTGGACAGCAGGGTCCAGACTGCATGACTATTAGCCTGTTTCAGTGGACAGCAGGGTTCAGACTGCATGGCTCTATTAGCCTGTTTCAGTGGACAGCAGGGTTCAGACTGCATGACTATTAGCCTGTTTCAGTGGACAGCAGGGTTCAGACTGCATGACTATTAGCCTGTTTCAGTGGACAGCAGGGTTCAGACTGCATGACTATATTAGCCTGTTTCAGTGGACAGCAGGGTTCAGACTGCATGGCTCTATACGCCTGTTTCAGTGGACAGCAGGGTTCAGACTGCATGACTCTATTAGCCTGTTTCAGTGGACAGCAGGGTTCAGACTGCATGGCTCTATTAGCCTGTTTCAGTGGACAGCAGGGTTCAGACTGCATGACTCTATTAGCCTGTTTCAGTGGACAGCAGGGTTCAGACTGCATTACTCTATTAGCCTGTTTCAGTGGACAGCAGGGTTCAGACTGCATGACTATTAGCCTGTTTCAGTGGACAGCAGGGTTCAGACTGCATGGCTCTATACGCCTGTTTCAGTGGACAGCAGGGTTCAGACTGCATGGCTCTATTAGCCTGTTTCAGTGGACAGCAGGGTTCAGACTGCATGGCTCTATACGCCTGTTTCAGTGGACAGCAGGGTTCAGACTGCATGGCTCTATTAGCCTGTTTCAGTGGACAGCAGGGTTCAGACTGCATGACTATTAGCCTGTTTCAGTGGACAGCAGGGTTCAGACTGCATGACTATTAGCCTGTTTCAGTGGACAGCAGGGTTCAGACTGCATGACTATATTAGCCTGTTTCAGTGGACAGCAGGGTTCAGACTGCATGGCTCTATACGCCTGTTTCAGTGGACAGCAGGGTTCAGACTGCATGACTCTATTAGCCTGTTTCAGTGGACAGCAGGGTTCAGACTGCATGGCTCTATTAGCCTGTTTCAGTGGACAGCAGGGTTCAGACTGCATGACTCTATTAGCCTGTTTCAGTGGACAGCAGGGTTCAGACTGCATTACTCTATTAGCCTGTTTCAGTGGACAGCAGGGTTCAGACTGCATGACTATTAGCCTGTTTCAGTGGACAGCAGGGTTCAGACTGCATGGTTCTATACGCCTGTTTCAGTGGACAGCAGGGTTCAGACTGCATGGCTCTATTAGCCTGTTTCAGTGGACAGCAGGGTTCAGACTGCATGGCTCTATACGCCTGTTTCAGTGGACAGCAGGGTTCAGACTGCATGGCTCTATTAGCCTGTTTCAGTGGACAGCAGGGTTCAGACTGCATGGCTCTATTAGCCTGTTTCAGTGGACAGCGGGGTTCAGACTGCATGGCTCTATTAGCCTGTTTCAGTGGACAGCGGGGTTCAGACTGCATGGCTCTATACGCCTGTTTCAGTGGACAGCGGGGTTCAGACTGCATGACTCTATACGCCTGTTTCAGTGGACAGCGGGGTTCAGACTGCATGACTATTAGCCTGTTTCAGTGGACAGCAGGGTTCAGACTGCATGGCTCTATTAGCCTGTTTCAGTGGACAGCAGGGTTCAGACTGCATGACTCTATACGCCTGTTTCAGTGGACAGCAGGGTTCAGACTGCATGGCTCTATTAGCCTGTTTCAGTGGACAGCAGGGTTCAGACTGCATGGCTCTATTAGCCTGTTTCAGTGGACAGCAGGGTTCAGACTGCATGCTCTATTAGCCTGTTTTCAGTGGACAGCAGGGTTCAGACTGCATGGCTCTATTAGCCTGTTTCAGTGGACAGCAGGGTTCAGACTGCATGGACTCTATAGCCTGTTTCAGTGGACAGCAGGGTTCAGACTGCATGACTCTATTAGCCTGTTTCAGTGGACAGCAGGGTTCAGACTGCATGGCTCTATTAGCCTGTTTCAGTGGACAGCAGGGTTCAGACTGCATGGCTCTATACGCCTGTTTCAGTGGACAGCAGGGTTCAGACTGCATGCTCTATTAGCCTGTTTCAGTGGACAGCAGGGTCAGACTGCATGGCTCTATTAGCCTGTTTCAGTGGACAGCAGGGTTCAGACTGCATGGCTCTATTAGCCTGTTTCAGTGGACAGCAGGGTTCAGACTGCATGGCTCTATTACGCCTGTTTCAGTGGACAGCATGGTGGACAGCAGGGTTCAGACTGCATGGCTCTATACGCCTGTTTCAGTGGACCGCAGGGGTTCAGACTGCATGACTCTATTACGCCTGTTTTCAGTGGACAGCAGGGTTCGACTAGCTGACTCTATTAACGCCTGTTTTCAGTGGACAAGCAGGGTTTCAGACTGCATGGATCTATTAGCCTGTTTCAGTGGACAGCAGGGTTCAGACTGCATGGACTCTATTATGCCTGTTTCAGTGCACAGCAGGGTTTCAGACTGCATGGACTCTATTACGCCTGTTTCAGTGGACAGCTAGGGTCAGACTGCATTCGGCATCTATTACGCCGGTTTCAGTGGACAGCTAGGGTTCAGGAAAACTTGTGCCATGAGCTCTATTAGCCTGTTCCAGTGGACAGCAGGGTTCAGACCATGACCTCTAGTGCTCTTTCAGTGACAGCTCAGGGTTCACTGCATTGCGCTATAGCCTGTTTCAGTGGACAGCCGGGTTTCAGACTGCATGGACTCTATACGCCTGTTTCAGTGGACAGCAGGGTTCAGACTGCATGCTCTATTAGCCTGTTTCAGTGGACAGCAGGGTTTCAGACTGCAGGACTCTACTTAGCCTGTTTCAGTGGACAGCAGGGTGACTAT